>NW_027663981.1:0-263000 GCF_964034855.1 Anser brachyrhynchus | reverse complement strand
CTACCGCGGCTGGAGCGGTTGACGCGGCTGGAGCGAAAATCGAGGCTGGCGCGCCACTCTGTGGACTCACTGCACTGAAGCTCCAGTGGTGCCAGTGCACTCTCTGGACTCACTGCAGTGCATCCCCAGTGGTACCAGTGCACTCTCTGGACTCACTGCACTGCATCCCCAGTGGCGCTAGTGCACTCTCTGGACTCACTGCAGTGCATCCCCAGTGGTGCCAGTGCACTCTCTGGACTCACTGCACTGCATCCCCAGTGGTGCCAGTGCACTCTCTGGACTCACTGCACTGAAGCTCCAGTGGTGCCAGTGCACTCTCTGGACTCACTGCAGTGCATCCCCCGTGGTGCAAGTGCACTCTCTGGACTCACTGGAGTGCATCACCTGTGGTGCCAGTGCACTCTCTGGACTCACTGCACTGCATCCCCAGTGCTGCCAGGGCACTCTATGGACTCACTGCACTGCATCCCCAGTGGTGCCAGTGCACTCTCTGGACTCACTGAAGTGCATTCTCAGTGGAGCCTGTGCACTCTCTGGACTCACTGCACTGCATCCCCAGTGGTGCCAGTGCACTCTCTGGACTCACTGCACTGCATCCCCAGTGGTGCCAGTGCTATCCCTGGACTCACTGTAGTGCATCCCCAGTGGTGCCAGTGCACTCTCTGGACTCACTGCAGTGCATCCCCAGTGGTGCCAGTGCACTCTCTGGACTCACTGAAGTGCATTCTCAGTGGTGCCAGTGCACTCACTGGACTCACTGCACTGCATCCCCAGTGGTGCCAGTGCACTCTCTGGGCTCACTGCAGGGCATCCCCAGTGGTGCCAGTGCACTCTCTGGACTCACTGCACTGCATCCCCAGTGGTGCCAGTGCTATCCCTGGACTCACTGTAGTGCATCCCCAGTGGTGCCAGTGCACTCTCTAGACTCACTGCAGGGCATCCCCAGTGGTGCCAGTGCACTCTCTGGACTCACTGCACTGCATCGCCAGTGGTGCCAGTGCACTCCCTGGACTCACTGCACTGCATTCCCAGTGGTGACAGTGAAGTCTTTGGACTCACTGCACTCCATCCCCACTGGTGCCTTTGCACTCCCTGGACTCACTGCACTGCTGCAGCCGCGGCAGCCGCTCCAGCCGCGGTAGCCCTCCAGCCGTGGCAGCCGCTCCACTCGGTAGCGGCTGGAGCGGCTGCCGCGGCTGGAGCGGCTGGAGCGGCTGCCGCGGCTGGAGCGGCTGCCGCGGTTGGAGCGGCTGCCGCGGCTGGAGCGGCTGGAGCGGATGCCGCGGCTGGAGCGGCTGGAGCGGCTGCCGCGGCTGGAGCGTCTGGCGCGGCTGGAGGAGCTACCGCGTCTGGAGCGGTTAACGCAGTGCAGTGGAGCAGTGCAGTGAGTCCAGAGAGTGCACTGGCACCTTGGGGATGCAGTGCAGTGAGTAAAGAGAGTGCACTGGCACCACTGGGGATGCAGTGCAGTGAGTCCAGAGAGTGTACTGGCACCACTCGGGATGCAGTGCAGTGAGTCCAGAGAGTGCACTGGCACCACTGGGGATGCAGTGCAGTGAGTCCAGAGAGTGCACTGGCACCACTGGGGATGCAATGCAGTGAGTCCAGAGAGTGCACTGGCACCACTGGGCATGCAGTGCCGCGAGTCCAGAGAGTGCACTGGCACCACTGAGGATGCGGTGCCGGGAGTCCAGAGAGTGCTTTGGCACCACTGGGGATGCACTGCAGTTAGTCCAGAGAGTGCACTGGCACCACTGGGGATGCAGTGCCGTGAGTCCAGAGAATGCACTGGCACCACTGGGGATACGGTGCCGGGAGTCCAGAGAGTGCACTGACACCACTGGGGATGCAGTGCAGTGAGTCCAGAGAGTGCTTTGGCACCACTGGGGATGCAGTGCAGTGAGTCCACAGAGTGCACTGACACCACTGGGGATGCTGAGCAGTGAGTCCAGAGACTTCACTGGCACCACTGAGAATGCATTTCAGTGAGTCCAGAGAGTGCCGTTCCAGCCTCGGCATCCGCTCCAGCCGAGTCAACCCCGCGGTAGCCCCTCCAGCCGCGGCAGACGCTCCAGACGCGGCAGCCGCTCCAGCCGCTCCAGCCGCGGCAGCCGCTCCAGCCCCTCCAGCCTCGCCAGCCTCTCCATCCGCGGCAGCCGCTCTTGCCGCGGCAACCGCTCCAGCCGCTCCAACCGCGGCAGCCGCTCCAGCCGCTACCGAGTGGAGCGGCTGCCACGGCTGGAGGGCTACCGCGGCTGGAGCGGCTGCCGCGGCTGGAGCAGTGCAGTGAGTCCAGGGAGTGCAAAGGCACCAGTGGGGATGGAGTGCAGTGAGTCCAAAGACTCCACGGTCACCACTGGGAATGCAGTGCAGTGAGTCCAGGGAGTGCACTTGCACCACTGGGGATGCAGCGCAGTGACTCCAGAGAGTGCACTGGCACCACTGGGGATGCACTGCAGTGAGTCCAGAGAGTGCACTGGCTCCACTGAGAATGCACTTCAGTGAGTCCAGAGAGTGCACTGGCACCACTGGGGATGCAGTGCAGTGAGTCAAGAGAGTGCACTGGCAGGACTGGGGATGCAGTGCAGTGAGTCCAGAGAGTGCACTGGCACCACTGGGGATGCCCTGCAGTGAGTCCAGAGAGCGCACTGGCACTACTGGGGATGCAGTGCAGTGAGTCCAGTGAGTGCACTGGCACCACTGGGGATGCAGAGCAGTGAGTCCAGAGAGTGCACTGGCACCACTGAGAATGCATTTCAGTGAGTCCAGAGAGTGCCGTTCCAGCCTCGGCATCCGCTCCAGCCGAGTCAACCCCGCGGTAGCCCCTCCAGCCGCGGCAGACGCTCCAGACGCGGCAGCCGCTCCAGCCGCTCCAGCCGCGGCAGCCGCTCCAGCCCCTCCAGCCGCGCCAGCCTCTCCATCCGCGGCAGCCGCTCCAGCCGCTCCAACCGCGGCAGCCGCTTCAGCCGCTACCGAGTGGAGCGGCTGCCACGGCTGGAGGGCTACCGCGGCTGGAGCAGGTGCCGCGGCTGGAGCAGTGCAGTGAGTCCAGGGAGTGCAAAGGCACCAGTGGGGATGGAGTGCAGTGAGTCCAAAGACTTCACTGTCACCACTGGGGATGCAGCGCAGTGACTCCAGAGAGTGCACTGACACTACTGGGGATGCACTTCAGTCAGTCCAGTGAGTGTACTGGCACCACTGGGGATGCACTGCAGTGAGTCCAGAGAGTGCACTGGCTCCACTGAGAATGCACTTCAGTGAGTCCAGAGAGTGCACTGGCACCACTGGGGATGCAGTGCAGTGAGTCAAGAGAGTGCACTGGCACCACTGGGGATGCACTGCAGTGAGTCCAGAGAGTGCACTGGCACCACTGGGGATGCAGTGCAGTGACTCTAGAGAGTGCACTGGCTCCACTGAGAATGCACTTCAGTGAGTCCAGAGAGTGCACTGGCACCACTGGGGATGCTGTGCAGTGAGTCAAGAGAGTGCACTGGCAGGACTGGGGATGCAGTGCAGTGAGTCCAGAGAGTGCACTGACACCACTGGGGATGCCCTGCAGTGAGTCCAGAGAGTGCACTGGCACCACTGGGGATGCAGTGCAGTGAGTCCAGAGAGTGTACTGGCAGCACTGGGGATGCAGTGCAGTGAGTCCAGAGAGTGCACTGGCACCACTGAAAATGCACTTCAGTGTGTCCAGAGAGTGCACTGGCACCACAGGTGTTGCAGTGCAGTGAGTCCAGAGAGTGCACTGGCACCACTGGGGATGCAGTGCAGTGAGTCCAGAGAGTGCACTGGCACCACTGGGGATGCAGTGCAGTGAGTCCAGAGAGTGCACTGGCACCACTGTGGATGCAGTGCAGTGAGTCCAGAGAGAGCACTGGCAGCACAGGGGATGCAGTGCAGTGAGTCCAGAGAGTGCACTGGCACCACTAGGGATGCACTGCAGTGAGTCCAGAGAGTGCACTGGCACCACTGGGGATGCACTGCAGTCACTCCAGAGAGTGCACTGGCACCACTGGGGATGCGGTGCAGTGAGTCCAGAGAGTGCACTGGCACCACTGGGGATGTAGTGCAGTGAGTCCAGAGAGTGCACTGGAACCACTGGGGATGCGGTGGCGGGAGTCCAGAGAGTGCTTTGGCACCACTGGGGATGCAGTACAGTGAGTCCACAGAGTGCAATGGCACCACTGGGGATGCAGCGCAGTGACTCTAGAGAGTGCACTGGCACCACTCAGGGTGCAGTGCGGTGAGTCCAGAGAGTGCACTGGCACCACTGGGGATGCAGTACAGTGAGTCCAGAGAGTGCACTGGCACCACTGGGTATGCAGTGCAGTGAGTCCAGAGAGTGCACTGGCACCACTGGGGATGCACTGCAGTGAGTCCAGAGTGCACTAGCACCACTGGGGATGCACTGCAGTGAGTCCAGAGAGTGCACTGGCACCACTGGGGATGCACTTCAGTGAGTCCAGAGAGTGCACTGGCACCACTGGGGATGCAGTGACGCGAGTCCAGAGAGTGCACTGGCACCACTGGGGATGCACTGCAGTCACTCCAGAGAGCGCACTGGCACCACTGGGGATGCGCTGCAGTGAGTCCAGAGAGTGCACTGGCACAACTGGGGATGCAGCGCAGTGACTCTAGAGAGTGCACTGGCACCACTGGGGATGCAGTGCAGTGAGTCCAGAGAGTGCACTGGCACCACAGGTGATGCACTCCAGTGAGTCCAGAGAGTGCACTTGCACCACGGGGGATGCAGTGCAGTGACGTCAGAGAGTGCACTGGCAGCATTGGGGTGCAGTGCAGTGAGTCCAGAGAGTGCACTGGCACCACTGGGGATGCAGTGCAGTGAGTCCAGAGAGTGCACTGGCAGCACTGGGGATGCACTGCAGTGAGTCCTGAGAGTACACTGGCTCCACCGGGGATGCCCTGCAGTGAGTCCAGAGAGTGCACTGGCGATGCAGTGCAGTGAGTCCAGAGAGTGCACTGGCACCACTGGGGATGCAGCGCAATGAGTCCAGAGAGTGCACTGGCTCCACTGGGGATGCAATGCAGTGAGTCCAGAGACTGCACTGGCACTACTGGGGATGCAGTGCAGTGAGTCCAGAGAGTGCACTGGCACCACTGATAATGCACTTCAGTGAGTCAAGACAGTGCACTGGCACCACTGGGGATGCAGTGCAGTGAGTCCAGAGAGTGCACTGGCACCACTGAGAATGCACTTCAGTGAGTCCAGAGAGTGCAGTGGCGCCACTGGGGATGCAGTGCAGAGAGCCCAGAGATTGCACTGGCACCACTAGGGATGCAGTGCTGTGACTCCAGAGAGCGCACTGGCACCACTGGGGATGCACTGCAGTGAGTCCAGAGAGTGCACTGGCACCACTGGGGAAGCAGTGCAGTGAGTCCAGAGAGTGCACTGGCACCACTGGGGATGCACTGCAGTGAGTCCAGAGAGTGCACTGTCACTACTGGGGATGCAGTGCAGTGAGTCCAGAGAGTGCACTGGCACCACTGAGAATGCACTTCAGTGAGTCCAGAGAGTGCACTGGCACCACTGGGGATGCACTGCAGTGAGTCCAGAGATTGCACTGGCACCACTGGGGATGCAGTACAGTGAGTCCACACAGTGCACTAGCACCACTGGGGATGCAGTGCAGTGAGTCCAGAGAGTGCACTGGCACCACTGGGGATGCAGTGCAGTGAGTCCAGAGAGTGCACTGGCACCACTGGTGATGCACTGCTGTGAGTCCAGAGAGTGCTCTTGCACCACAGTGGATGCAGTGCAGTGACTCAAGAGAGTGCACTGGCAGCACTGGGGATGCAGTGCAGTGAGTCCAGAGAGTGCACTGGCACCACTGGGGATGCAGTGCAGTGAGTCCAGAGAGTGCAATGGCACCACTGCGGATGCACTGCAGTGAGTCCAGAGAGTGCACTGGCACCACTGGGGATGCACTGCAGTGAGTCCAGAGAGTGCACTGGCACCACTGGGGATGCACTGCAGTGAGTCCAGAGAGTGTACTGGCACCGTTGGGGATGCACTGCAGTGAGTCCAGAGAGTGCACTGGCACCACTGGGGATGCACTGCAGTGAGTCCACAGAGTGCACTAGCACTACTGGGGATGCAGTGCAGTGAGTCCAGAGAGTGCGCTGGAACCACTGGGGATGCAGTGCAGTGAGTCCAGAGAGTGCACTGGCACCAATGGGGATGCAGTGCAGTGACTCCAGAGAGTGCACTGGCACCACTGGGGATGCACTGCAGTGAGTCCAGTGAGTGCACTGGCACCACTGGGGATGCAGTGCAGTGAGTCCAGACAGTGCACTGGCACCACTGGGGAAGCAGTGCAGTGAGTCCAGAGAGTGCAGTGGCACCACTGGGGATGCAGTGCAGTGAGTCCAGAGAGTGCACTGGCAGCACTGGGGATGCAGTGCAGTGAGTCCAGAGAGTGCACTGGCACCACTGGAGATGCAGTTCAGTGAGTCCAGAGAGTGCACTGGCACCACTGGGGATGCAGTTCAGTGAGTCCAGAGAGTGCAGTGGCACCACTGGGGATGCACTGCAGTGAGCCCAGAGAGTGCACTGGCACCAGTGGGATGCACTGCAGTCAGTCCAGTGAGTGCACTGGCACCACTGGAGATGCACTGCAGTGAGTCCAGAGAGTGCACTGGCACCACTGGGGATGCAGTGCAGTGAGTCCAGTGAGTGTACTGGCACCACTGGGGATGCACTGCAGTGAGTCCAGAGAGTGCACTGGCACCACTGAGAATGCACTTCAGTGAGTCCAGAGAGTGCACTGGCACCACTGGGGATGCACTGCAGTGAGTCCAGAGAGTGCACTGGCACCACTGGGGATGCACTGCAGTGAGTCCAGAGAGTGCACTAGCACCACTGGGGATGCAGTGCAGTGAGTCCAGAGAGTGCACTGGCACCACTGGGGATGCAGTGCAGTGAGTCCAGAGAGTGCACTGGCACCTCTGGGGATGCGGTGCTGGGAGTCCAGAGAGTGCTTTGGTACCAGTGGGGATGCAGTGCAGTTACTCCAGAGACTGTACTGGCACCACCGGGGATGCAGTGCAGTGAGTCCAGAGAGTGCACTGGCACCACTGGGTATGCAGTGCAGTGAGTCCAGAGATTGCACTGGCACCACTGGGGATGCAGTGCTGTGACTCCAGAGAGCGCACTGGCACCACTGGGGATGCAGCGCAGTGAGTCCAGAGAGTGCACTGGCACCACTGGTGATGCACTGCAGTGAGTCCAGAGAGTGCACTGGCACCAGTGGGGTTGCACTGCAGTGAGTCCAGAGAGTGCACTGGCACCACTGGGGATGCACTGCAGTGAGTCCAGAGAGTGCACTGTCACCACTGGGGATGCAGTACAGTGAGTCCACAGAGTGCACTAGCACCACTGGGGATGCCGTGCAGTGAGTCCAGAGAGTGCACTGGCACCACTGGGGATGCAGTGCAGTAAATCCAGTGAGTGCACTGGCACCACTGGGGATGCAGTGCAGTGAGTCCAGACAGTGCACTGTCACTACTGGGGATGCAGTGCAGTGAGTCCAGAGAGTGCACTGGCACCACTGGGGATGCAGTGCAGTGAGTCCTGAGAGTGCACTGGCACCACTGGGGATGCAGTGCAGTGAGTGCAGAGATTGCACTGGCACCACTGGGGATGCAGTACAGTGAGTCCAGAGAGTGCTCTTGCACCACAGGGGATGCAGTGCAGTGACTCAAGAGAGTGCACTGGCAGCACTGGGGATGCAGTGCAGTGAGTCCAGAGAGTGCACTGGCACCACTGGAGATGCAGTGCAGTGAGTCCAGAGAGTGCAATGGCACCACTGCGGATGCACTGCAGTGAGTCCAGAGAGTGCACTGGCTCCACTGGGGATGCACTGCAGTGAGTCCAGAGAGTGCACTGGCACCACTGGGGATGCACTGCAGTGAGTCCAGAGAGTGTACTGGCACCACTGGGGATGCACTGCAGTGAGTCCAGAGAGTGCACTGGCACCACTGGGGATACACTGCAGTGAGTCCAGAGAGTGCACTGGCACCACTGGGGATGCACTGCAGTGAGTCCACAGAGTGCACTAGCACCACTCGGGATGCAGTGCAGTGAGTCCAGAGAGTGCGCTGGAACCACTGGGGATGCAGTGCAGTGAGTCCAGAGAGTGCACTGGCACCAATGGGGATGCAGTGCAGTGACTCCAGAGAGTGCACTGGCACCACTGGGGATGCACTGCAGTGAGTCCAGTGAGTGCACTGGCACCACTGGGGATGCAGTGCAGTGAGTCCAGACAGTGCACTGGCACCACTGTGGAAGCAGTGCAGTGAGTCCAGAGAGTGCAGTGGCACCACTGGGGATGCAGTGCAGTGAGTCCAGAGAGTGCACTGGCAGCACTGGGGATGCAGTGCAGTGAGTCCAGAGAGTGCACTGGCACCACTGGGGATGCACTGCAGTGAGTCCAGTGAGTGCACTGGCACCACTGGGGATGCAGTGCAGTGAGTCCAGACAGTGCACTGGCACCACTGGGGAAGCAGTGCAGTGAGTCCAGAGAGTGCAGTGGCACCACTGGGGATGCAGTGCAGTGAGTCCAGAGAGTGCACTGGCAGCACTGGGGATGCAGTGCAGTGAGTCCAGAGAGTGCACTGGCACCACTGGAGATGCAGTTCAGTGAGTCCAGAGAGTGCAGTGGCACCACTGGGGATGCAGTGCAGTGAGTCCAGAGAGTGCAGTGGCACCACTGGGGATGCACTGCAGTGAGCCCAGAGAGTGCACTGGCACCAGTGGGATGCACTGCAGTCAGTCCAGTGAGTGCACTGGCACCACTGGAGATGCACTGCAGTGAGTCCAGAGAGTGCACTGGCACCACTGGGGATGCAGTGCAGTCAGTCCAGTGAGTGTACTGGCACCACTGGGGATGCACTGCAGTGAGTCCAGAGAGTGCACTGGCACCACTGAGAATGCACTTCAGTGAGTCCAGAGAGTGCACTGGCACCACTGGGGATGCACTGCAGTGAGTCCAGAGAGTGCAGTGGCACCACTGGGGATGCACTGCAGTGAGTCCAGAGAGTGCACTAGCACCACTGGGGATGCAGTGCAGTGAGTCCAGAGAGTGCACTGGCACCACTGGTGATGCAGTGCAGTGAGTCCAGAGAGTGCACTGGCACCACTGGGGATGCGGTGCTGGGAGTCCAGAGAGTGCTTTGGTACCAGTGGGGATGCAGTGCAGTTACTCCAGAGACTGTACTGGCACCACCGGGGATGCAGTGCAGTGAGTCCAGAGAGTGCACTGGCACCACTGGGTATGCAGTGCAGTGAGTCCAGAGATTGCACTGGCACCACTGGGGATGCAGTGCTGTGACTCCAGAGAGCGCACTGGCACCACTGGGGATGCAGCGCAGTGAGTCCAGAGAGTGCACTGGCACCACTGGGGATGCACTGCAGTGAGCCCAGAGACTGCACTGGCACCACTGGGGATGCACTGCAGTGAGTCCAGTGAGTGCACTGGCACCACTGGGGAAGCAGTGCAGTGAGTCCAGAGAGTGCACTGGCACCAGTGGGGTTGCACTGCAGTGAGTCCAGAGAGTGCACTGGCACCACTGGGGATGCACTGCAGTGAGTCCAGAGAGTGCACTGTCACCACTGGGGATGCAGTACAGTGAGTCCACAGAGTGCACTAGCACCACTGGGGATGCCGTGCAGTGAGTCCAGAGAGTGCACTGGCACCACTGGGGATGCAGTGCAGTAAATCCAGTGAGTGCACTGGCACCACTGGGGATGCAGTGCAGTGAGTCCAGAGAGTGCACTGGCACTACTTGGGATGCAGTGCAGTGAGTCCAGAGAGTGCACTGGCACCACTGGGGATGCACTGCAGTGAGTCCAGAGAGTGCACTGTCACTACTGGGGATGCAGTGCAGTGAGTCCAGAGAGTGCACTGGCACCACTGGGGATGCAGTGCAGTGAGTCCTGAGAGTGCACTGGCACCACTGGGGATGCAGTGCAGTGAGTGCAGAGATTGCACTGGCACCACTGGGGATGCAGTACAGTGAGTCCAGAGAGTGCTCTTGCACCACAGGGGATGCAGTGCAGTGACTCAAGAGAGTGCACTGGCAGCACTGGGGATGCAGTGCAGTGAGTCCAGAGAGTGCACTGGCACCACTGGGGATGCAGTGCAGTGAGTCCAGAGAGTGCAATGGCACCACTGCGGATGCACTGCAGTGAGTCCAGAGAGTGCACTGGCTCCACTGGGGATGCACTGCAGTGAGTCCAGAGAGTGCACTGGCACCACTGGGGATGCACTGCAGTGAGTCCAGAGAGTGTACTGGCACCACTGGGGATGCACTGCAGTGAGTCCAGAGAGTGCACTGGCACCACTGGGGATGCACTGCAGTGAGTCCAGAGAGTGCACTGGCACCACTGGGGATGCACTGCAGTGAGTCCACAGAGTGCACTAGCACCACTGGGGATGCAGTGCAGTGAGTCCAGAGAGTGCGCTGGAACCACTGGGGATGCAGTGCAGTGAGTCCAGAGAGTGCACTGGCACCAATGGGGATGCAGTGCAGTGACTCCAGAGAGTGCACTGGCACCACTGGGGATGCACTGCAGTGAGTCCAGTGAGTGCACTGGCACCACTGGGGATGCAGTGCAGTGAGTCCAGACAGTGCACTGGCACCACTGTGGAAGCAGTGCAGTGAGTCCAGAGAGTGCAGTGGAACCACTGGGGATGCAGTGCAGTGAGTCCAGAGAGTGCACTGGCAGCACTGGGGATGCAGTGCAGTGAGTCCAGAGAGTGCACTGGCACCGCTGGGGATGCAGTTCAGTGAGTCCAGAGAGTGCACTGGCACCACTGGGGATGCAGTGCAGTGAGTCCAGAGAGTGCACTGGCACCACTGGGGATGCAGTTCAGTGAGTCCAGACAGTGCACTGGCACCACTGGGGATGCAGTGCAGTGAGTCCAGAGAGTGCAGTGGCACCACTGGGGATGCACTGCAGTGAGCCCAGAGAGTGCACTGGCACCAGTGGGGATGCACTGCAGTCAGTCCAGTGAGTGCACTGGCACCACTGGGGATGCACTGCAGTGAGTCCAGAGAGTGCACTGGCACCACTGGGGATGCAGTGCAGTGAGTCCAGTGAGTGTACTGGCACCACTGGGGATGCACTGCAGTGAGTCCAGAGAGTGCACTGGCACCACTGAGAATGCACTTCAGTGAGTCCAGAGAGTGCACTGGCACCACTGGGGATGCAGTGCAGTGTGTCCAGAGAGTGCAGTGGCACCACTGGGGATGCACTTCAGTGAGTCCAGAGAGTGCACTGGCACCACTGGGGATGCAGTGCAGTGAGTCCAGAGAGTGCACTGGCACCACTGGGGATGCAGTGCAGTGAGTCCAGAGAGTGCACTGGCACCACTGGGGATGCGGTGCTGGGAGTCCAGAGAGTGCTTTGGTACCAGTGGGGATGCAGTGCAGTTACTCCAGAGACTGTACTGGCACCACCGGGGATGCAGTGCAGTGAGTCCAGAGAGTGCACTGGCACCACTGGGTATGCAGTGCAGTGAGTCCAGAGATTGCACTGGCACCACTGGGGATGCAGCGCAGTGAGTCCAGAGAGTGCACTGGCACCACTGGGGATGCACTGCAGTGAGCCCAGAGCGTGCACTGGCTCCAGTGGGGATGCACTGCAGTGAGTCCAGTGAGTGCACTGGCACCACAGGGGAAGCAGTGCAGTGAGTCCAGAGAGTGCACTGGCACCAGTGGGGATGCACTGCAGTGAGTCCAGAGAGTGCACTGGCACCACTGGGGATGCACTGCAGTGAGTCCAGAGAGTGCACTGTCACCACTGGGGATGCAGTACAGTGAGTCCACAGAGTGCACTGGCACCACTGGGGATGCCGTGCAGTGAGTCCAGAGAGTGCACTGGCACCACTGGGGATGCAGTGCAGTGAATCCAGTGAGTGCACTGGCACCACTGGGGATGCAGTGCAGTGAGTCCAGAGAGTGCACTGGCACTACTGGGGATGCAGTGCAGTGAGTCCAGAGAGTGCACTGGCACCACTGGGGATGCACTGCAGTGAGTCCAGAGAGTGCACTGTCACTACTGGGGATGCAGTGCAGTGAGTCCAGAGAGTGCACTGGCACCACTGGGGATGCAGTGCAGTGAGTCCTGAGAGTGCACTGGCACCACTGGGGATGCACTGCAGTGAGTCCAGAGATTGCACTGGCACCACTGGGGATGCAGTACAGTGAGTCCACACAGTGCACTAGCACCACTGGGGATGCAGTGCAGTGAGTCCAGAGAGTGCACTGGCACCACTGGGGATGCAGTGCAGTGAGTCCAGAGAGTGCACTGGCACCACTGGTGATGCACTGCTGTGAGTCCGGAGAGTGCTCTTGCACCACAGGGGATGCAGTACAGTGACTCAAGAGAGTGCACTGGCAGCACTGGGGATGCAGTGCAGTGAGTCCAGAGAGTGCACTGGCACCACTGGAGATGCAGTGCAGTGAGTCCAGAGAGTGCAATGGCACCACTGGGGATGCACTGCAGTGAGTCCAGAGAGTGCACTGGCTCCACTGGGGATGCACTGCAGTGAGTCCAGAGAGTGCACTGGCACCACTGGGGATGCACTGCAGTGAGTCCAGAGAGTGTACTGGCACCACTGGGGATGCACTGAAGTGAGTCCAGAGAGTGCACTGGCACCACTGAGAATGCACTTCAGTGAGTCCAGAGAGTGCACTGGCACCACTGGGGATGCACTGCAGTGAGTCCACAGAGTGCACGAGCACCACTGGGGATGCAGTGCAGTGAGTCCAGAGAGTGCGCTGGAAGCACTGGGGATGCAGTGCAGTGAGTCCAGAGAGTGCACTGGCACCACTGGGGATGCAGTGCAGTGAGTCCAGAGAGTGCACTGGCACCAGTGGGGATGCACTGCAGTGAGTCCAGTGAGTGCACTGGCACCACTGGGGATGCAGTGCAGTGAGTCCAGAGAGTGCACTGGCACCACTGGGGATGCACTGCAGTGAGTCCAGAGAGTGCAGTGGCACCACTAGGGATGCAGTGCAGTGAGTCCAGAGAGTGCACTGGCACCACTGGGGATGCAGTGCAGTGAGTCCAGAGAGTGCACTGGCACCACTGGGGATGCAGTTCAGTGAGTGCAGAGAGTGCACTGGCACCACTGGGGATGCAGTGCAGTGAGTCCAGAGAGTGCACTGGCACCACTGAGAATGCACTTCAGTGAGTCCAGAGAGTGCACTGGCACCACTGGGGATGCACTGCAGTGACTCCAGAGAGTGCACTGGCACCACTGGGGATGCAGTGCTGTGACTCCAGAGAGTGCACTGGCACCACTGGGGATGCAGTGCAGTGAGTCCAGAGAGAGCACTGGCACCACTGGGGATGCGGTGCCGGGAGTCCAGAGAGTGCTTTGGCACCAGTGGGGATGCACTGCAGTTATTCCAGAGACTGCACTGGCACCACTAGGGATGCAGTGCAGTGAGTCCAGAGAGTGCACTGGCACCACTGGGGATGCACTGCAGTGAGTCCAGAGAGTGCACTGTCACCACTGGGGATGCACTGCAGTGAGTCCAGAGAGTGCACTGTCACCACTGGGGATGCAGTGCAGTGAGTCCAGAGAGTGCACTGGCACCACTGGGGATGCAGTGCAGTGAGTCCAGAGCGTGCACTGGCACCACTGGGGATGCACTGCAGTGAATCCAGTGAGTGCACTGGCACCACTGGGGATACAGTGCAGTGAGTCCAGAGAGTGCACTGGCACCACTGGGGATGCAGTGCAGTGAGTCCAGAGAGTGCACTGGCACCACTGGGGATGCATTGCAGTGAGTCCAGAGAGTGCACTGGCACCACAGATGATGCAGTACAGTGAGTCCAGTGAGTGCACTGGCACCACTCGGGATGTAGTGCAGTGACTCGAGAGAGTGCACTTGCACCACTGGGGATGCAGTGCAGTGAGTCCAGAGAGTGCACTGGCACCACTGGGGATGCACTGCAGTGAGTCCACAGAGTGCACTAGCACCACTGGGGATGCAGTGCAGTGAGTCCAGAGAGTGCACTGGCACCACTGGTGATGCACTGCAGTGAGTCCAGAGATTGCACTGGCACCACTGTGGATGCAGTGCAGTGAGTCCAGAGACTTCACTGGCACCACTGGGAATGCAGAGAAGTGAGTCCAGAGAGTGCACTGGCACCACTGGGGATGCAGTGCAGTGAGTCCAGAGAGTGCACTGGCACCACTGGGGATGCAGTGCAGTGAGTCCAGAGAGTGCACTGGCACCACCTGTGATGCAGTGCAGTGAGTCCAGAGAGTGCACTGGCACCAATGGGGCTGCAGTGCAGTGAGTCCAAAGAGTGCACTGGCACCACTGGGAATGCACTGCAGTGAGTCCAGTGAGTGCACTGGCACCACTGGAGATGCAGTACAGTGAGTCCAGAGAGTGCACTGGCACCACTGGGGATGCACTGCAGTGAGTCCAGAGAGTGCACTGGCACCACTGGGGATGCACTACAGTGAGTCCAGAGATTGCACTGGCACCACTGGGGATGCAGTGCAGTGAGTCCAGAGAGTGCACTGGCACCACTGGGGATGCAGTGCATTGAGTCCAGAGAGTGCACTGGCACAACTGGGGATGCACTTCAGTGAGTCCAGAGAGTGCACTGGCACCAGTGGGGATGCAGTGCAGTGAGTCCAGAGAGTGCACTGGCACCACTGGGGATGCACTGCAGTGAGTCCAGAGAGTACACTGGCACCACTGGGGATGCAGTGCAGTGAGTCCAGAGAGTGCACTGGTACCACTGGGGATGCACTGCAGTGAGTCCAGAGAGTGCACTGGCACCACTGGGGATGTGTCCAGTGAGTCCAGTGAGTGCACTGGCACCACTGGGGATGCAGTACAGTGAGTCCACAGAGTGCACTGGCACCAGTGGGGATGCGGTGCTGGGAGTCCAGAGAGTGCTTTGGCACCAGTGGGGATGCAGTGCAGTTACTCCAGAGACTGCACTGGCACCACTGGGGATGCAGTGCAGTGAGTCCAGAGAGTGCACTGGCACCACTGGGGATGCACTGCAGTGAGTCCAGAGAGTGCTTTGGCACCAGTGGGTATGCACTGCAGTTACTCCAGAGACTGCACTGTCACCACTGGGGATGCAGTGCAGTGAGTGCAGAGAGTGCACTGGCACCAGTGGGGATGCACTGCAGTGAGTCCAGAGAGTGCACTGGCACCACTGGGGATGCACTGCAGTGAGTCCAGAGAGTGCACTGGCACCACTGGGGATGCAGTGCAGTGAGTGCAGAGAGTGCACTGGCACCAGTGGGGATGCACTGCAGTGAGTCCAGAGAGTGCACTGGCACCACTGGGGATGCACTGCAGTGAGTCCAGAGAGTGCACTGTCACCACTGGGGATGCAGTGCAGTGAGTCCAGAGAGTGCACTGGCACCACTGGGGATGCAGTGCAGTGAATCCAGTGAGTGCACTGGCACCACTGGGGATGCAGTGCATTGAGTCCTGAGAGTGCACTGGCACCACTGGGGATGCACTGCAGTGAGTCCAGAGAGTGCACTGGCGCCACTGGGGATGCAGTACAGTGAGTCCACACAGTGCACTAGCACTACTGGGGATGCAGTGCAGTGAGTCCAGAGAGTGCACTGGCACCACTGGTGATGCAGTGCAGTGAGTCCAGAGAGTGCACTGGCACCACGGGTGATGCACTGCTGTGAGTCCAGAGAGTGCTCTTGCACCACAGGGGATGCAGTGCAGTGACTCAAGAGAGTGCACTGGCAGCACTGGGGATGCAGTGCAGTGAGTCCAGAGAGTGCACTGGCACCACTGGAGATGCACTGCAGTGAGTCCAGAGAGTGCACTGGCTCCACTGGGGATGCACTGCAGTGAGTCCAGAGAGTGCACTGGCACCACTGGGGATGCACTGCAGTGAGTCCAGAGAGTGTACTGGCACCACTGGGGATGCACTGAAGTGAGTCCAGAGAGTGCACTGGCACCACTGAGAATGCACTTCAGTGAGTCCAGAGAGTGCACTGGCACCACTGGGGATGCACTGCAGTGAGTCCACAGAGTGCACTAGCACCACTGGGGATGCAGTGCAGTGAGTCCAGAGAGTGCGCTGGCACCACTGGGGATGCAGTGCAGTGAGTCCAGAGAGTGCACTGGCACCACTGGGGATGCACTGCAGTGAGTCCAGTGAGTGCACTGGCACCACTGGGGATGCAGTGCAGTGAGTCCAGAGAGTGCACTGGCACCACTGGGGAAGCAGTGCAGTGAGTCCAGAGAGTGCAGTGGCACCACTAGGGATGCAGTGCAGTGAGTCCAGAGAGTGCACTGGCAGCACTGGGGATGCAGTGCAGTGAGTCCAGAGAGTGCACTGGCACCACTGGGGATGCACTTCAGTGAGTCCAGAGAGTGCACTGGCACCACTGGGGATGCAGTGCAGTGAGTCCAGAGAGTGCACTGGCACCACTGAGAATGCACTTCAGTGAGTCCAGAGAGTGCACTGGCACCACTGGGGATGCACTGCAGTGAGTCCAGAGATTGCACTGGCACCACTGGGGATGCAGTGCTGTGACTCCAGAGAGCGCACAGGCACCACTGGGGATGCAGTGCAGTGAGTCCAGAGAGTGCACTGGCACCACTCGGGATGCACTGAAGTGAGCCCAGAGAGTGCACTGGCACCAGTGGGGATGCACTGCAGTGAGTCCAGTGAGTGCACTGGCACCACTGGAGATGCAGTACAGTGAGTCCAGAGAGTGCACTGGCACCACTGGGGATGCACTGCAGTGAGTCCAGAGAGTGCACTGGCACCACTGGGGATGCACTACAGTGAGTCCAGAGATTGCACTGGCACCACTGGGGATGCAGTGCAGTGAGTCCAGAGAGTGCACTGGCACCACTGGGGATGCAGTGCATTGAGTCCAGAGAGTGCACTGGCACAACTGGGGATGCACTTCAGTGAGTCCAGAGAGTGCACTGGCACCAGTGGGGATGCAGTGCAGTGAGTCCAGAGAGTGCACTGGCACCACTGGGGATGCACTGCAGTGAGTCCAGAGAGTACACTGGCACCACTGGGGATGCAGTGCAGTGAGTCCAGAGAGTGCACTGGTACCACTGGGGATGCACTGCAGTGAGTCCAGAGAGTGCACTGGCACCACTGGGGATGTGTCCAGTGAGTCCAGTGAGTGCACTGGCACCACTGGGGATGCAGTACAGTGAGTCCACAGAGTGCACTGGCACCAGTGGGGATGCGGTGCTGGGAGTCCAGAGAGTGCTTTGGCACCAGTGGGGATGCAGTGCAGTTACTCCAGAGACTGCACTGGCACCACCGGGGATGCAGTGCAGTGAGTCCAGAGAGTGCACTGGCACCACTGGGGATGCACTGCAGTGAGTCCAGAGAGTGCTTTGGCACCAGTGGGTATGCACTGCAGTTACTCCAGAGACTGCACTGTCACCACTGGGGATGCAGTGCAGTGAGTGCAGAGAGTGCACTGGCACCAGTGGGGATGCACTGCAGTGAGTCCAGAGAGTGCACTGGCACCACTGGGGATGCACTGCAGTGAGTCCAGAGAGTGCACTGGCACCACTGGGGATGCAGTGCAGTGAGTGCAGAGAGTGCACTGGCACCAGTGGGGATGCACTGCAGTGAGTCCAGAGAGTGCACTGGCACCACTGGGGATGCACTGCAGTGAGTCCAGAGAGTGCACTGTCACCACTGGGGATGCAGTGCAGTGAGTCCAGAGAGTGCACTGGCACCACTGGGGATGCAGTGCAGTGAATCCAGTGAGTGCACTGGCACCACTGGGGATGCAGTGCATTGAGTCCTGAGAGTGCACTGGCACCACTGGGGATGCACTGCAGTGAGTCCAGAGAGTGCACTGGCGCCACTGGGGATGCAGTACAGTGAGTCCACACAGTGCACTAGCACTACTGGGGATGCAGTGCAGTGAGTCCAGAGAGTGCACTGGCACCACTGGTGATGCACTGAAGTGAGTCCAGAGAGTGCACTGGCACCACGGGTGATGCACTGCTGTGAGTCCAGAGAGTGCTCTTGCACCACAGGGGATGCAGTGCAGTGACTCAAGAGAGTGCACTGGCAGCACTGGGGATGCAGTGCAGTGAGTCCAGAGAGTGCACTGGCACCACTGGAGATGCACTGCAGTGAGTCCAGAGAGTGCACTGGCTCCACTGGGGATGCACTGCAGTGAGTCCAGAGAGTGCACTGGCACCACTGGGGATGCACTGCAGTGAGTCCAGAGAGTGTACTGGCACCACTGGGGATGCACTGAAGTGAGTCCAGAGAGTGCACTGGCACCACTGAGAATGCACTTCAGTGAGTCCAGAGAGTGCACTGGCACCACTGGGGATGCACTGCAGTGAGTCCACAGAGTGCACTAGCACCACTGGGGATGCAGTGCAGTGAGTCCAGAGAGTGCGCTGGCACCACTGGGGATGCAGTGCAGTGAGTCCAGAGAGTGCACTGGCACCACTGGGGATGCACTGCAGTGAGTCCAGTGAGTGCACTGGCACCACTGGGGATGCAGTGCAGTGAGTCCAGAGAGTGCACTGGCACCACTGGGGAAGCAGTGCAGTGAGTCCAGAGAGTGCAGTGGCACCACTAGGGATGCAGTGCAGTGAGTCCAGAGAGTGCACTGGCAGCACTGGGGATGCAGTGCAGTGAGTCCAGAGAGTGCACTGGCACCACTGGGGATGCACTTCAGTGAGTCCAGAGAGTGCACTGGCACCACTGGGGATGCAGTGCAGTGAGTCCAGAGAGTGCACTGGCACCACTGAGAATGCACTTCAGTGAGTCCAGAGAGTGCACTGGCACCACTGGGGATGCACTGCAGTGAGTCCAGAGATTGCACTGGCACCACTGGGGATGCAGTGCTGTGACTCCAGAGAGCGCACAGGCACCACTGGGGATGCAGTGCAGTGAGTCCAGAGAGTGCACTGGCACCACTCGGGATGCACTGAAGTGAGCCCAGAGAGTGCACTGGCACCAGTGGGGATGCACTGCAGTGAGTCCAGTGAGTGCACTGGCACCACTGGGGAAGCAGTGCAGTGAGTCCAGAGAGTGCAGTGGCACCACTGGGGATGCAGTTTAGTGAGTCCAGAGAGTGCACTGGCACCACTGGGGATGCACTGCAGTGAGTCCAGAGAGTGCACTGGCACCACTGAGAATGCACTTCAATGAGTCCAGAGAGTGCACTGGCACCACTGGGGATGCACTGCAGTGAGTCCAGAGAGAGCAGTGGCACCACTGGGGATGCACTGCAGTGAGTCCAGAGAGTGCACTGGCACCAGTGGGGATGCACTGCAGTTACTCCAGAGACTGCACTGTCACCACTGGGGATGCAGTGCAGTGAGTGCAGAGAGTGCACTGGCACCAGTTGGGATGCACTGCAGTGAGTCCAGAGAGTGCACTGGCACCACTGGGGATGCACTGCAGTGAGTCCAGAGAGTGCACTGTCACCACTGGGGATGCACTGCAGTGAGTCCAGAGAGTGCACTGGCACCACTGGGGATGCAGTGCAGTGAGTCCAGAGAGTGCACTGGCACCACTGGGGATGCAGTGCAGTGAATCCAGTGAGTGCACTGGCACCACTGGGGATGCAGTGCAGTGAGTCCTGAGAGTGCACTGGCACCACTGGGGATGCAGTACAGTGCGTCCAGAGATTGCACTGGCACCACTGGGGATGCAGTGCAGTGACTCAAGAGAGTGCACTGGCAGCACTGGGGATGCAGTGCAGTGAGTCCAGAGAGTGCACTGGCACCACTGGAGATGCACTGCAGTGAGTCCAGAGAGTGCACTGGCTCCACTGGGGATGCACTGCAGTGAGTCCAGAGAGTGCACTGGCACCACTGGGGATGCACTGCAGTGAGTCCAGAGAGTGTACTGGCACCACTGGGGATGCACTGAAGTGAGTCCAGAGAGTGCACTGGCACCACTGAGAATGCACTTCAGTGAGTCCAGAGAGTGCACTGGCACCACTGGGGATGCACTGCAGTGAGTCCACAGAGTGCACTAGCACCACTGGGAATGCAGTGCAGTGAGTCCAGAGAGTGCGCTGGAACCACTGGGGATGCAGTGCAGTGAGTCCAGAGAGTGCACTGGCACCACTGGGGATGCAGTGCAGTGAGTCCAGAGAGTGCACTGGCACCAGTGGGGATGCACTGCAGTGAGTCCAGTGAGTGCACTGGCACCACTGGGGATGCAGTGCAGTGAGTCCAGAGAGTGCACTGGCACCACTGGGGAAGCAGTGCAGTGAGTCCAGAGAGTGCACTGGCACCACTAGGGATGCAGTGCAGTGAGTCCAGAGAGTGCACTGGCAGCACTGGGGATGCAGTGCAGTGAGTCCAGAGAGTGCACTGGCACCACTGGGGATGCACTGCAGTGAGTCCAGAGAGTGCACTGGCACCACTGGGGATGCAGTACAGTGAGTCCACAGAGTGCACTGGCACCAGTGGGTATGCAGTACAGTGAGTCCAGAGAGTGCACTGGCACCACTGGGCATGCAGTGCAGTGAGTCCAGAGAGTGCACTGGCACCACTGGGGATGCGGTGCTGGGAGTCCAGAGAGTGCTTTGGCACCAGTGGGGATGCAGTGCAGTTACTCCAGAGACTGCACTGGCACCACCGGGGATGCAGTGCAGTGAGTCCAGAGAGTGCACTGGCACCAGTGGGGATGCACTGCAGTGAGTCCAGAGAGTGCACTGGCACCACTGGGGAAGCAGTGCAGTGAGTCCAGAGAGTGCAGTGGCACCACTGGGGATGCAGTTTAGTGAGTCCAGAGAGTGCACTGGCACCACTGGGGATGCAGTGCAGTGAGTCCAGTGAGTGTACTGGCACCACTGGGGATGCACTGCAGTGAGTCCAGAGAGTGCACTGGCAACACTGAGAATGCACTTCAATGAGTCCAGAGAGTGCACTGGCACCACTGGGGATGCAGTGCAGTGAGTCCAGAGAGTGCAGTGGCACCACTGGGGATGCACTGCAGTGAGTCCAGAGAGTGCTTTGGCACCAGTGGGTATGCACTGCAGTTACTCCAGAGACTGCACTGTCACCACTGGGAATGCAGTGCAGTGAGTGCAGAGAGTGCACTGGCACCAGTGGGGATGCACTGCAGTGAGTCCAGAGAGTGCACTGGCACCACTGGGGATGCACTGCAGTGAGTCCAGAGAGTGCACTGTCACCACTGGGGATGCAGTACAGTGAGTCCACAGAGTGCACTGGCACCACTGGGGATGCAGTGCAGTGAGTCCAGAGAGTGCACTGGCACCACTGGGGATGCAGTGCAGTGAATCCAGTGAGTGCACTGGCACCACTGGGGATGCAGTGCAGTGAGTCCTGAGAGTGCACTGGCACCACTGGGGATGCACTGCAGTGAGTCCAGAGATTGCACTGGCACCACTGGGGATGCAGTACAGTGAGTCCACACAGTGCACTAGCACTACTGGGGATGCAGTGCAGTGAGTCCAGAGAGTGCACTGGCACCACTGGTGATGCAGTGCAGTGAGTCCAGAGAGTGCACTGGCACCACGGGTGATGCACTGCTGTGAGTCCAGAGAGTTCTCTTGCACCACAGGGGATGCAGTGCAGTGACTCAAGAGAGTGCACTGGCAGCACTGGGGATGCAGTGCAGTGAGTCCAGAGAGTGCACTGGCACCACTGGAGATGCACTGCAGTGAATCCAGAGAGTGCACTGGCTCCACTGGGGATGCACTGCAGTGAGTCCAGAGAGTGCACTGGCACCACTGGGGATGCACTGCAGTGAATCCAGAGAGTGTACTGGCACCACTGGGGATGCACTGAAGTGAGTCCAGAGAGTGCACTGGCACCACTGAGAATGCACTTCAGTGAGTCCAGAGAGTGCACTGGCACCACTGGGGATGCACTGCAGTGAGTCCACAGAGTGCACTAGCACCACTGGGGATGCAGTGCAGTGAGTCCAGAGAGTGCGCTGGCACCACTGGGGATGCACTGCAGTGAGTCCAGTGAGTGCACTGGCACCACTGGGGATGCAGTGCAGTGAGTCCAGAGAGTGCACTGGCACCACTGGGGAAGCAGTGCAGTGAGTCCAGAGAGTGCAGTGGCACCACTAGGGATGCAGTGCAGTGAGTCCAGAGAGTGCACTGGCAGCACTGGGGATGCAGTGCAGTGAGTCCATAGAGTGCACTGGCACCACTGGGGATGCACTTCAGTGAGTCCAGAGAGTGCACTGGCACCACTGGGGATGCAGTGCAGTGAGTCCAGAGAGTGCACTGGCACCACTGAGAATGCACTTCAGTGAGTCCAGAGAGTGCACTGGCACCACTGGGGATGCAGTGCAGTGAGTCCAGAGATTGCACTGGCACCACTGGGGATGCAGTGCTGTGACTCCAGAGAGCGCACAGGCACCACTGGGGATGCAGTGCAGTGAGTCCAGAGAGTGCACTGGCACCACTCGGGATGCACTGTAGTGAGCCCAGAGAGTGCACTGGCACCAGTGGGGATGCACTGCAGTGAGTCCAGTGAGTGCACTGGCACCACTGGGGAAGCAGTGCAGTGAGTCCAGAGAGTGCACTGGCACCACTGGGGATGCAGTTTAGTGAGTCCAGAGAGTGCACTGGCACCACTGGGGATGCAGTGCAGTGAGTCTAGTGAGTGTACTGGCACCACTGGGGATGCACTGCAGTGAGTCCAGAGAGTGCACTGGCACCACTGAGAATGCACTTCAATGAGTCCAGAGAGTGCACTGGCAGCACTGGGGATGCAGTGCAGTGAGTCCAGAGAGTGCAGTGGCACCACTGGGGATGCACTGCAGTGAGTCCAGAGAGTGCACTGGCACCAGTGGGGATGCACTGCAGTTACTCCAGAGACTGCACTGTCACCACTGGGGATGCATTGCAGTGAGTGCAGAGAGTGCACTGGCACCAGTTGGGATGCACTGCAGTGAGTCCAGAGAGTGCACTGGCACCACTGGGGATGCACTGCAGTGAGTCCAGAGAGTGCACTGTCACCACTGGGGATGCACTGCAGTGAGTCCAGAGAGTGCACTGGCACCACTGGGGATGCAGTGCAGTGAGTCCAGAGAGTGCACTGGCACCACTGGGGATGCAGTGCAGTGAATCCAGTGAGTGCACTGGCACCACTGGGGATGCAGTGCAGTGAGTCCTGAGAGTGCCCTGGCACCACTGGGGATGCAGTACAGTGAGTCCAGAGATTGCACTGGCACCACTGGGGATGCAGTACAGTGAGTCCACACAGTGCACTAGCACTACTGGGGATGCAGTGCAGTGAGTCCAGAGAGTGCACTGGCACCACTGGGGATGCAGTGCAGTGAGTCCAGAGAGTGCACTGGCACCACTGGTGATGCACTGCTGTGAGTCCAGAGAGTGCTCTTGCACCACAGGGGATGCAGTGCAGTGACTCAAGAGAGTGCACTGGCAGCACTGGGGATGCAGTGCAGTGAGTCCAGAGAGTGCACTGGCACCACTGGAGATGCACTGCAGTGAGTCCAGAGAGTGCACTGGCTCCACTGGGGATGCACTGCAGTGAGTCCAGAGAGTGCACTGGCACCACTGGGGATGCACTGCAGTGAGTCCAGAGAGTGTACTGGCACCACTGGGGATGCACTGAAGTGAGTCCAGAGAGTGCACTGGCACCACTGAGAATGCACTTCAGTGAGTCCAGAGAGTGCACTGGCACCACTGGGGATGCACTGCAGTGAGTCCACAGAGTGCACTAGCACCACTGGGGATGCAGTGCAGTGAGTCCAGAGAGTGCGCTGGAACCACTGGGGATGCAGTGCAGTGAGTCTAGAGAGTGCACTGGCACCACTGGGGATGCAGTGCAGTGAGTCCAGAGAGTGCACTGGCACCAGTGGGGATGCACTGCAGTGAGTCCAGTGAGTGCACTGGCACCACTGGGGATGCAGTGCAGTGAGTCCAGAGAGTGCACTGGCACCACTGGGGAAGCAGTGCAGTGAGTCCAGAGAGTGCAGTGGCACCACTAGGGATGCAGTGCAGTGAGTCCAGAGAGTGCACTGGCAGCACTGGGGATGCAGTGCAGTGAGTCCAGAGAGTGCACTGGCACCACTGGGGATGCACTTCAGTGAGTCCAGAGAGTGCACTGGCACCACTGGGGATGCAGTGCAGTGAGTCCAGAGAGTGCACTGGCACCACTGAGAATGCACTTCAGTGAGTCCAGAGAGTGCACTGGCACCACTGGGGATGCAGTGCAGTGAGTCCAGAGATTGCACTGGCACCACTGGGGATGCAGTGCTGTGACTCCAGAGAGCGCACTGGCACCACTGGGGATGCAGTGCAGTGAGTCCAGAGAGTGCACTGGCACCACTCGGGATGCACTGTAGTGAGCCCAGAGAGTGCACTGGCACCAGTGGGGATGCACTGCAGTGAGTCCAGTGAGTGCACTGGCACCACTGGGGAAGCAGTGCAGTCCAGAGAGTGCAGAGGCACCACTGGTGATGCAGTTTAGTGAGTGCAGAGAGTGCACTGGCACCACTGGGGATGCAGTGCAGTGAGTCCAGTGAGTGTACTGGCACCACTGGGGATGCACTGCAGTGAGTCCAGAGAGTGCACTGGCACCACTGAGAATGCACTTCAGTTAGTCCAGAGAGTGCACTGGCACCACTGGGGATGCACTTCAGTGAGTCCAGAGAGTGCACTGGCACCACTGGGGATGCAGTGCAGTGAGTCCAGAGAGTGCACTGGCACCACTGGGGATGCAGTGCTGTGACTCCAGAGAGTGCACTGGCACCACCGGGGATGCAGTGCAGTGAGTCCAGAGAGTGCACTGGCACCACTGGGGATGCACTACAGTGAGTCCAGAGATTGTACCATCACCACTGGGGATGCACTACAGTGAGTCCAGAGATTGTACCATCACCACTGGGGATGCAGTGCAGTGAGTCCAGAGAGTGCACTGGCACCACTGGGGATGCACTGCAGTGAGTCCAGAGAGTGCACTGGCACCACTTGGGATGCACTTCAGTGAGTCCAGAGAGTGCACTGACACCACTGGGGATGCAGTGCAGTGAGTCCAGAGAGTGCACTGGCACCACTGGGGATGCAGTTCAGTGAGTCCAGAGAGTGCACTGGCACCACTGGGGATGCAGTGCAGTGAGTCCAGAGAGTGCACTGGCACCACTGGGGATGCTGTGCAGTGAGTGCAGAGAGTGCACTGGCACCACCGGGGATTCACTGTAGTGAGTCCAGTGAGTGCACTGGCACCACTGGGGATGCAGTGCTGTGACTCCGGAGAGCGCACTGGCACCACTGGGGATGCAGTGCAGTCAGTCCAGTGAGTGCACTGACACCACTGAGAATGCACTTCAGTGAGTCCAGAGAGTGCACTGGCACCACTGGGGATGCACTGCAGTGAGTCCAGAGACTGCACTGGCACCACTGGGGATGCACTGCAGTGAGTCCAGAGAGTGCACTGGCACCACTGGGGATGCAGTGCAGTGAGTGCAGAGAGTGCAATGGCACCAATGGGGATGCACTTCAGTGAGTCCAGAGAGTGCACTGGCACCACTGGGGATGCAGTGCAGTGAGTCCAGAGAGTGCACTGGCACCACTGGGGATGCCCTGCAGTGAGTCCAGAGAGTGCACTGGCACCACTGGGGATGCACTGCAGTGAGTCCAGAGAGTGCACTGGCACCACTGTGGATGCACTGCAGTGAGTCCAGCGTGTGCACTGGCACCACTGTGGATGCAGTACAGTGAGTCCAGAGAGAGCACTGGCACCACTGGGGATGCACTACAGTGAGTCCACAGAGTGCACTGGCACCACTGGGGATGCAGTTTAGTGAGTCCAGAGACTGCACTGGCACCACTGGGGATGCAGTGCTGTGACTCCAGAGAGCGCACTGGCACCACTGGGGATGGGTTTCAAGCCAACTGCATTAACCGCTCATGCTTCTTTCTTATGAGACGTTAGTAAACCAATTACATAGCCTTGTCAAGACTAAATCACAGGTAAAAATCCTGTACATCTCATGTGGCCAACCACTCCCAACTAGGATTCCAAGAACCAGGAGGTTCGGTGAAAATAGGGCTAGTGCTATTAGAGGGGTGATTATTAGGATAAGCCCTGAGCTGTCTTTCATGGAGAAGTGTGGGTGGAATGGGATTTTGTCGCAGTCTGATACGATTCCTAGTGGGTTATTTGAGCCTGATTCGTGTAGGAAGGTTAGGTGGACTAGGGTGATTCCTGCAATTAGGAAGGGCAGTAGGAAGTGGATGGCGAAGAATCGGGTTAAGGTTGGATTGTCTACTGAGAATCCTCCTCAGGCTCATTCTACTAGAGTTTGCCCAATGTACGGGATGGCTGAGAATAGGTTGGTGATTACGGTGGCCCCTCAGAATGACATTTGTCCTCATGGTAGGACATACCCTACGAAGGCAGTTGCTATTAGGGTGAGTAGGAGGATTACTCCTGTGTTTCAGGTTTCTTTGTATAGGTAGGAGCCGTAGTAGAGGCCTCGTCCGATGTGTAAGTAGATGCAGATAAAGAAGAGCGAAGCACCATTGGCGTGGAGGTTGCGGATGAGCCATCCGTACTGGACGTCTCGGCATGTGTGAGCTACTGAGGAGAAGGCGAGTGAAGTGTCTGCGGTGTAGTGTATGGCTAGTAGCAGGCCTGTTAGGATTTGTGTGGCTAAGCAGATGGCTAGAAGGGAGCCGAAGTTTCATCAGGCAGAGATGTTGGAGGGGGCGGGTAGGTCGATTAGGGAGTTGTTGATTATTTTTAGTAGGGGATGGGATTTGCGGATGTTAGGGGCCATTAGTGAGTCTGTGTGTTATTAGGATTATTACCAGGATGGAGAGGGCGAAGGATCCTAGGTAGGCCTTAATTAGCCCTGTGTGTATTGAGGTTGCGGCTTTGCTTGCGGCTACTTGTAGTTCAGCAAGGCCCTCTGGCCCTATTTTTTTGAGTCAGGAGAGGTCGATCAAGTGTAGGGCAATGTTTTGTCCCTTTTCTAGTAGGTTTTTGGAGAAGAATCGGTGTACTAGGGGGTTGAAGTACCCTAATGCAGAGGAGAAGTTTATGAGGGGGTTTGGTTTGGGGTGAGTGAGGGTGTGTGTTATGTTCGATAGTTCTAGGGCTAGGATGATTCCTAGGATTGTTATGAGGATGGCAGCAGTTTTGGTGATAAGGGGTATGGTTATTGGGGGGGTTTTGGTTGGTGTGATGAAAGAGGTAATGATTATTCCTGCTGTAATGCTGCCTAGGGCGAGTCGGGTTAGGGGGGCGGTGATTAGTGGGTTGTTTTCGTTTATTGATACTATTGGGGGGATTCGGGTTTGTCCAGCTTGGACTAGGATGGTTATGCGGATGCTGTAGGTTGCGGTGAATGCTGTGGCTATAAGGGTTAGGAGTAGGGCTCAAGTATTTAGGTATGATGTGTTTAAGCTTTCGATGATGAGGTCTTTTGAGTAGAATCCGGCTAGGAATGGGGTTCCTATCAGCGCCAGGTTTCCGATGGTTAGGCAGGAAGTAGTGACTGGGAGTATTTTCTGTAGGCCTCCTATCTTTCGGATATCTTGTTCTCCGTTTAGGTTGTGGATGATAGACCCTGAGCATAGGAATAGTATGGCTTTAAAGAAGGCATGGGTTGAGATGTGTAGGAAGGCTAGTTGTGGGAGGTTTAGTCCGATAGTGACTATTATTAGTCCTAGTTGGCTGGATGTTGAGAAAGCAATGATTTTTTTGATGTCATTTTGGGTTAGGGCGCATGTGGCAGCGAATAGGGTTGATAGAGCACCTAGGCATAGGCAGGCAGTTAGGGCTGTCTGGTTGGTGGCTAGCAGGGGGTGCATGCGGATGAGCAGGAAGATTCCGGCTACTACTATGGTACTGGAGTGCAGTAGGGCTGATACTGGGGTGGGGCCTTCTATTGCTGCGGGCAGTCATGGGTGGAGTCCAAATTGGGCGGATTTTCCTGCGGCTGCGAGGATTAATCCTATGAGGGGGAGGATTGGGGTTTGGTGGGGGTGTACGGCTTGTTGGATCTCTCAGGTGTTGAATGTTGAAGCTAGTCATGCTATGCTCAGGATCAGTCCGATGTCTCCGATTCGGTTGTAGATTACGGCTCGTAGGGCGGCGGTGTTGGCATCTGCTCGGCCTTGTCATCAGCCGATGAGAAGGAAGGACATGATTCGTACTCCTTCCCAGCCTACGAATAGGAGGAATATGTTGTTTGCGGTTGTTAGGAGGAGTATGGCGACTAGGAATGTCAGTAGGTAGGTGAAAAATTTTGTTACGTATGGCTCTGAGGCCATGTATCATATGGCGAATTGTAGGATTGATCATGTTACAAATAGGGCGATTGGAAGAAATGTTATTGAGTATTGGTCTATTTTTAGGCTCAGGGGGATTTTAAAGTTTATAATGAATTTTCACTCCCAGTGGCAGGTGACAGATTCTACTCCCGAGTAGATGAATGCGGTTGTAGGGGCTAGGCTAATTAGGAATGCGGTTTTAACAGCGCGGGTGGTGGCTTGTGGGGTGTTTTTAAAGTTTTTAAATAGAAATGGCAGGATGATTGGGGTTAGGAGGATTGTCAGCGTGAGTAGTGTGAGGGAGTTGATTAGTAGTGTGGGGTTCACTACTTTTACTTGGATTTGCACCAAGATGGGTGGTTCCTAAGACCAGTGGATTGCTGTTATCCTTTAAAAGTAAGGGGGCTGAGGTTTTAGGCTCAGATGTAAGAGTTAGCAGCTCTTGTTGGTTAAACCCTCCCCTCGGCAGGTAAGAAGGTTTGAACTTCTATTCTTAGAATCACAGTCTAATGTTTGGTTTAAACTATACTTGCATGAGGGGATTCCGGAGATCAGTTCGGGTTTGAGGATTAGGAGGAATATTGGGATAATGTGGAGTGTTATGAGCAGGTGTTCTCGCGTGGTTGAGTTTTGCATAGATGTGATGTGGGAGGGGATTGAGCCTCGTTGGGTCATTAGTAGTATGAATAAGGTGTAGGAGGCGGTTAGTAGGGTTGCGATTCCTGTTAGGATGATCGTGAAGGCAGATCAGTTGAATAAGGTGATTATAATGGTTAGCTCTGCTATGAGGTTTGTTGTTGGGGGTAAGGCTATGTTTGTTAGATTGGCCAGCAATCATCAGGTAGCTATGAGTGGTAGGAGAGGTTGTAGGCCTCGTGTGAGTAGTAGAATTCGGCTGTGCGTACGTTCATAGTTTGTGTTGGCTAGGCAGAATAGTATGGAGGAAGTTAGTCCATGGGAAATTATTAGCATCATTGCCCCTGAGAATGATCAGTGGGTTTGGATTATTCCTGCGGCGATAACTAGGCCTATGTGGCTAACGGATGAATAAGCGATTAGTGATTTTAGGTCTGTCTGTCGTAGGCAGATTGAGCTAGTCATTAGGGCGCCTCATAGGGCCAGGGTTAGGAAGGGGTAGTGCAGGAGGTTGGACAGTGGGCCCATAAATAGAGTGACTCGTATAATTCCGTATCCTCCTAGCTTTAGTAGTAGGGCGGCGAGGAGTATTGAGCCTGCGATGGGTGCTTCTACGTGGGCTTTTGGCAGTCAGAGGTGTAGGCCGTATAGTGGGGCTTTTACTATGAATGCTATGAGCAGTGCTAGACCTGATAGTATTCCTGTCCATGAGGTGGATAGGGTTGGGTGGGTTAGTTGTAGGGTTGGCAGGTGCAGGGTGCCAATTTTCACGTATAGGTGTATGATTGTGATTAGCAGGGGTAGAGAGCTTACTGGCGTGTAGAATAGCAGGTAGATGCCAGCGCTTAGGCGTTCTGGTTGGTTCCCCCATCGGGTGATTAAGATTAGGGTGGGAATGAGGGTTGCTTCAAATGAGATGTAAAATAGTGCTAGTTCTGTGGTGGAAAAGGCTAGTAGGATGAATGGCTGGACTGCGACTAAGGTTGAGATAAAGATTCGTTTGCGTTGTAGGGGTTCTTGTTGCAGGTGGTTTTGGCTTGCTATGATTATGAGTGGGAGTAGTCAGCAGGATAGTACTAGGAGGGGGGATGAGATTTGGTCAATTCCTGTTCAGTTGGATAAAAATTTGTAGGGGTAGTAGGTTGGGATTAATCACTGTAGGCTTAGGGCAGCGATTAGGAGGCTGTATAAGGTGGTGTTAGTCCATAGAAATTTTGGTGGAGACAGCAGGGCTGTTGGAAGAAGTATGATTGTGGGTAGGATGATTTTTAGCATTGCAGGAGGTTTAGGTTGTGTAGATGGTCGGAGCCATGTGTGCGGGTGGAGGCTACTAGGATGGCCAGGCCTGTGCCCGCCTCACACGCTGAGAAGGTTAGCATGAGAATTGGTACCATGGTGAATGAGGAGACTTGGTTTTCGATGGATCATATTGATAGGCCTACGAATATCGATAATATTATGCTTTCAAGGCATAGTAGGGCGGATACTAGGTGGGTTCGGTGGAAGGCTAGTCCTAGTCCGCTGAAAATGAAGGCTGAGTAGAAGCTTAAATGTAGGGGCGACATAAGAAAGTTACAGGGTTGGCTGTAATCTGCTGGGTCGAAACCAGCTATCTTTTTGGTTAGACTAACTTTCTGTTATTCTGCTCATTCTAGGCCCCCTTGAATTCACTCGTAGGCCAGTCCGAGTGTTAGGAGAAGGAGGATCACTACAGTTCAGGTGAGGGTCATTAGGGGGGATTGGAGTTGGACGGCTCATGGCAGGGGGAGTAGGAGGGCGATTTCTAGGTCGAATAGGACGAACAGGATGGCTACTGAGGAAGAATCGGACTGAGAATGGTAATCGAGCAGATCCAAGTGGGTCGAATCCACATTCGTACGGTGAGAGTTTCTCTGAGTCGGGGTTTATTTGGGCGAGTCAGAAGTTTAATGCGGTTAGGGCGGCGCTTAGGATTGATGATAGGGCGAATATGAACATGAGTGCGTTCATTGCTCTCCTCTGGGTTTATACCAGATTCTAGAGATTGGAAGTCAATTGTAATTAATATACTAGAAGAGCAAGATCCTCATCAGTAGATGGTTATGTAGAGGAATAGTCAGATGACGTCTACGAAGTGTCAGTATCAGGCTGCTGCCTCGAATCCGAAGTGGTGGTCTGATGTAAAGTGGAACTTGATCAGTCGGAAGAGGCAGACGGTCAGGAAGGAGGATCCGATGATTACGTGGAGTCCGTGGAATCCAGTGGCAACGAAGAAGGTAGATCCGTAGACGCTATCGGCGATTGAGAATGGGGCTTCGTGGTATTCTATTGCTTGTAGGGCTGTGAAGTAGAATCCCAGGAGGATCGTTAGGGTTAGGGCGTGGATGGCGTGTTTTCGGTTTCCTTCTGTGATGCTGTGATGGGCTCACGTTACGGTAACGCCTGAGGCTAGTAGGATGGCTGTGTTTAGTAGGGGGACTTCTATCGGGTTGAGTGGTTTAATTCCTGTTGGGGGTCATTGGCCTCCTAGTTCTGGGGTTGGGGCCAGGCTCGAGTGGAAGAACGCTCAGAAGAACCCTAAGAAGAAGAATGCTTCGGATGTGATGAAAAGGATTATGCCGTATCGTAGGCCTTTTTGGACTGTGGGAGTGTGATGGCCTTGGAAGGTGCTTTCTCGTACAATGTCTCGTCATCATTGGAGTATTACTAGGAGTATTGAGATGAGGCCTAGGGTTAGTAGTATGGATGAGTTGTAGTGGAATCACATGATTAATCCTGAGGTTGTGAGTAGGGCGGCGGCTGCCCCGAAGATTGGTCAAGGGCTTGGGTCAACTATGTGGTATGAGTGTGCTTGGTGTGCCATTAGATGTTTTCTTGTAAGTATAGGCTTAGAAGGAGCACGAAGACGTAGGCCTGGATTATGGCTACTGCTACTTCTAGGATGGTTAGGAGTAGTAGGATGATTATTGTTAGGATGGATACTGCAGGAAGGGTGGGTATTAATGCAATGGAGGCTGTAGAGATGAGTTGGATGAGTAAGTGTCCTGCTGTAAGGTTGGCTGTAAGGCGGACTCCGAGGGCTAGGGGGCGGATTAGTAGGCTGGTTGTTTCGATCAGGATTAGTGCGGGGATTAGGGGTGTAGGGGTACCTTCGGGTAATAGGTGGGCTAAAGAGGCTGATGGTTGGTTTCGTAGGCCTGTTAGTAGTGTGGCGAGCCATAGTGGGAAGGCTAGGGCTATGTTCATAGATAGTTGGGTGGTTGGGGTGAATGTATATGGAAGGAGGCCTAGAAGGTTGATTGTAAGAAGTATGATTATTAGGGATGTAAATATTATGGCTCATTTGTGGCCATTTTTGTTGAGTGGGACTATTAGTTGTTTTGTGATTAGGTGAAGGAGTCATGTTTGGATAGTAGAAAGGCGGTTGTTGATTCATCGGTTGTTTGGGGACGGGAATAGTAGGGCTGGGAAGAGTAGGGATAGTAGGATTAAGGGGATGCCAAATAGATTGGGGCTGGAAAATTGGTCAAAGAAGCTTAGGTTCATGGTCAGGATCATGGTGTGGGTTTGGTAGTGAGGGAGGTCTTATTTGATGGGGGGTTGGTTGTGGTGAAGGCTAGTAGTTTTGGTTGGATGAGGAGTGCTAGGGTTAATCAGGTTATAATTATGATTGAAAATCATGGTGCGGGGTTAAGCTGTGGCATATCATTAAGGAGGGGGAAGTCCCTCTTTGGCTAGCTTAAAAGGCGAGTGCTGTTGCATAGCTTCTTAATGATTAGGATGATGATAGAAGGGACGATCAGGCCTCGAAATGTGGGAGTGGGGTTGATTCTACTACAATGGGTATGTAGCTGTGATTAGCCCCGCAAATTTCTGAGCATTGTCCGTAAAAAATCCCAGGCCGGGTGGTAATGAATGAAGTTTGGTTTAGTCGGCCTGGGATTGCGTCTGTTTTAACTCCGAGCGTTGGGACTGCTCAGGAGTGGAGTACGTCTCCTGCAGTAATGATCACGCGGATGGGGGATTCTATTGGGATAACTACGCGGTGGTCAACTTCTAGCAGTCGGAAGTGGCCGTTGGGTAAGTCTGGGGTGGGCACTATGTAGGAGTCGAATGATAGGTCTTTGAGGTCTGTGTATTCGTAGCTTCAGTATCATTGGTGGCCGATGGCTTTTAGGGTGAGGTCTGGTTCGTCGATTTTGTCCATTATGTAGAGGATTTGTAGGGATGGGAGGGCGAGGAGTACCAGGACGATAGCAGGTAGGATTGTCCAGATCAGCTCTACTTCTTGGGCGTCTACAGCATTGGACGAGAGTTTTTCTGTTAGTATGTGGGCTAAAAGGTAGAGAACTAGGCTGCAGATAGCTAGGGCAACGATTAGGGCGTGGTCGTGGAATTCAACGAGTTCTTCTATGATGGGTGATGAGGCGTCTTGGAATCCTAGTTGGGAGTGGTTGGCCACATGAGATGTACAGGATTTTTACCTGTGATTTAGTCTTGACAAGGCTATGTAATTGGTTTACTAACGTCTCATAAGAAAGAAGCATGAGCGGTGAATGCAGTTGGCTTGAAACCAGCATGTGAGGGTTCGATTCCTTCCTTTCTTGTACTTGGACGAAGGCCGGTTCCTCGAAAGTATGGTATGGGGGAGGGCAGCCGTGGATTCATTCAACGTTTGTGGTAGTTAGTTCTGGTTGTAGGACTTTTCGTTTGGCCGAAAAGGCTTCTCAGATGATGAATATTAGTATGATTACGGCTACTATTGAGATTAGGGAGCCGATGGAGGAAATGGTGTTTCATAGTGTGTAGGCGTCGGGATAGTCCGAGTATCGTCGGGGTATTCCTGCTAGGCCTAGGAAGTGCTGGGGGAAGAACGTTAGGTTTACTCCTGTAAATATTACCCCGAAGTGGGCTTTTGCTCATGTTTGGTGTAGGGTAAACCCAGTGAGTAGTGGGAATCAGTGAGTAAATCCTGCTAGAATGGCAAAGACGGCGCCTATGGATAGGACGTAGTGGAAGTGGGCAACTACGTAGTACGTGTCGTGCAGGGCGATGTCTAGGGAAGAGTTTGCAAGAACGATTCCTGTTAATCCTCCGATGGTAAATAGGAAGATAAATCCTAGAGCTCATAGTATTGGGGGGGGTCTCATTTGATTGTTCCTCCGTGCAGGGTGGCTAGTCAGCTAAATACTTTGATTCCAGTAGGGATGGCAATGATTATAGTGGCTGATGTAAAGTAGGCTCGGGTATCAACGTCTATTCCTACTGTAAACATGTGGTGAGCTCAGACGATGAATCCTAGGAAGCCGATGGATAGTATGGCTCAGACTATTCCCATGTAGCCGAAGGGCTCCTTTTTGCCTGAGTAGTACGTGACTACGTGTGAGATGATTCCGAACCCCGGTAGGATCAGAATATAGACTTCTGGGTGTCCGAAGAATCAGAATAGGTGTTGGTACAGGATTGGGTCTCCTCCTCCAGCGGGGTCGAAGAATGTGGTGTTTAGGTTTCGATCAGTTAGTAATATTGTAATACCGGCGGCGAGTACGGGGAGTGATAGAAGGAGTAGGATGGCGGTAATTAGTACGGATCAGACAAATAGTGGGGTTTGGTATTGTGAGAGTGCGGGGGGTTTTATGTTGATGGCTGTGGTGATAAAGTTGATGGCCCCAAGGATGGAGGAGATACCGGCTAAGTGGAGTGAGAAGATAGCCAGGTCTACTGAAGCTCCGGCGTGGGCAAGGTCACCTGCTAGGGGAGGGTAGACAGTTCAGCCTGTGCCGGCGCCAGCTTCTACAGTGGATGAGGCTAGTAGGAGGAGGAATGATGGGGGGAGGAGTCAAAAGCTTATGTTGTTTATTCGCGGGAATGCTATGTCGGGGGCACCGATTATGAGGGGGACTAATCAGTTGCCGAATCCTCCGATCATGATGGGTATGACTATAAAGAAGATTATTACAAAGGCGTGAGCGGTAACGATTACATTGTAAATTTGGTCGTCGCCTAGGAGAGTTCCTGGTTGTCCTAGTTCTGCGCGGATTAATAGGCTGAGTGCGGTGCCGACTATTCCTGCTCATGCCCCGAAGATGAGGTACAGGGTGCCAATATCCTTATGGTTAGTGGAAAATAGTCATCGGTTGATGAAGGTGACGGGTAAGATGGCTGAGTGTTGAAGCGTTAGGCTGTAGTCCTTTTTACAGAGGTTTAATTCCTCTTCTTATCGGCTCTGTAGTGAAATTCATGTTGAGTTGCAAGCTCATCGATGCGCACTAGGGTGCGTCAGGGTCTTTGTAGGCAGAAGCCAATTGGTTTAGGCATTTAGCTGTTAACTAGAGTTTTGTGGGATCGAAGCCCATCTGTCTAGGGAGGCTTTAGCTTAATTAAAGCGTCTGACTTGCATTCAGAAGATACAGGTTAATATTCTGTAAGTCTTAATGTGCAGAAACTAAGAGGGTTTAACTCTTATTTAAGGCTTTGAAGGCCTTCGGTTTGGGGTGTTATCCTAAGTTTCTAGACAATGGCATGTATTATTGGGGACAGGGGAAGTAAGAGGATTGATAGTGAGGCAAGGACCGCAGTAGGTGTGCTTGGGGCTTTGCTAGTGTATCATTGTTTTATGTGGTTAGAGGAGTTGGGGGGAAGGGTAATTGTTGAGTGGTATGCGAGGCGTAGGTAGAAGAAGAGGCTGAGCAGTGATAGCATGGCAATTGCCATGGCTGCTGGTGTTATTTCCTGTTTAGTTAGTTCTTGGATGATAAGTCACTTTGGTATAAAGCCTGTTAATGGGGGGAGGCCTGCTAGGGATAAAAGTACTAGTATTAGGGTGGCGTTTAGCACTGGGGTTTTTGTTCATGAGGTTGTGATCATGGATAGGTTAAGGGCTTTGATTTTGTTAAGGGCTAGGAATACGGCTGATGTTATGATTGTGTATAGGTAGAAGGTAAGTAAGGCCAATTTGGGGCTGTAAACTAGGATGATGGCGATTCAGCCTAAGTGGGAGATGGACGAGAAGGCTAGGATTTTGCGTGTTTGTGTTTGGTTCAGTCCTATTCAGCCTCCTAGTGCTGTTGAGGCTAGGGCCATGGCGGTGAGTAGAGCTGGGTCGAGGGATTTGGATGTTAGTAGGAGCAGGGTTAGTGGGGGGAATTTTATGAGGGTCGAGAGTAGCAGGGCTGTTATTAGTGGCGATCCTTGTAGTACTTCTGGGAATCAGAAGTGAAATGGCACTAGGCCCAGTTTAATAGCGATTGCTGCTGTCAGTAGTAGACAGGAGGTTGGGTGGTTTATTTGTGTGATGTCTCATTGGCCGGTGACTCAGGCATTGGTTATGCTAGAGAATAGGACCAGGGCGGAAGCAGCTGCTTGGGTTAGGAAGTATTTCGTTGCGGCTTCTACTGCTCGTGGGTGGTGGGATTTGGCAATTAGGGGAATGATGGCTAGTGTGTTGATCTCCAGTCCTGTCCAGGCCAGAACTCAGTGGTTGCTGGAAATTGTGATGGTGGTGCCCAAGATGAGGCTGAAGGTTATGATTGGGGTCGCGTAAGGGTTCATTAGTAGAGGAGGGGGTTAAACCATCATTTTCGGGGTATGGGCCCGATAGCTTGATTAGCTGACTCTACTAGAAAATAATATAAGGGAAGTATGGAGAATTTTGATTTCTCTTGTGTGGGTTCAATTCCTACTTTTCTAAGGTCAACAGGAAATGAGAGGGCTGTTATACCTCTATGTTCACTTTATCATAGTGACCCTTTGTAGTTCAGGCACATTTCCTTATGTAAGGAGGTAGGCCTGCATAGCAGATAGGTATGCTGATGTGTCAGAGGCACAGAGCTAGTGTGAGGGGTAGGAAGTTTTTTCATAGTAGGTGCATTAGTTGGTCATATCGGAATCGTGGGTATGAAGCTCGGACCCATAAGAAACCAGAAGATAGTAGGAGGACTTTTGTGGCTAGGATGACGGGGAATAGTTCTGTGGGTGGCCCTAGGGCGCTTGGGTTTAGGAATATGATGGCTGTAAGTGTATTTATTAGCATAATGTTCGCATATTCAGCTAGGAAGAATAAGGCGAAGGGTCCTGCGGCGTATTCAACGTTAAACCCTGAGACTAGCTCAGATTCACCCTCTGTGAGGTCAAAAGGAGCTCGGTTTGTCTCTGCTAGGGTGGATACGTATCATATTATTGCTAGGGGTCATGAGGAGAAAATGAAGTATAGAGGCTCCTGTGCGACGGCAAAGGAGCTGAGTGTGTAGCTTCCGCTTAGTATGATTATTGATAGCAGGATTATGGCCAGTGTCACTTCGTATGAAATGGTCTGTGCTACTGCCCGTAGGGCTCCGATTAGTGCGTATTTTGAGTTCGAGGCTCAGCCTGATCATAGGACTGAGTAGACGGCTAGGCTTGACATGGCTATTAGGAAGAGAACTCCGAGGTTTAGATCTGCTAGGGGAAATGGGAGTGGTAGTGGTGCTCAAGTGGTGAGGGCTAGGACAAGGGCTAGTATTGGTATCAGAATGAATAGAAGTGGGGAAGAGGTAGAGGGTCGGATGGGCTCTTTGGTAAATAGTTTCAGTCCGTCCGCAAATGGTTGAAGTAGGCCAAAAGGCCCGACAACGTTAGGGCCTTTGCGGGATTGTATGTAGCTTAGGATTTTCCGTTCTACTAGGGTTAGGAAGGCTACGGCAATCAGGATTGGGATGATGTATAGGAGGGATATAACGAGGCAGCTTAGTGTTGTTATTTGAATCATGGGTGAAGCTAGGGAGAGGATTTGAACCTCTGGGGAAAGGGCTTAAGCCTTCTGCACTTGCCGGGCTCTGCCACTCTAGCTGGTCCTTTTCTAGGATTGAAAGTGGTGGGGGAAGGCCCTCTTCACGGTTTAGTTGGTTTCACTGCTTAGAGCGGGGGGGGGGCGTGCTTGTGGTATTGGCCCCACTTTCCCGGTCCTTTCGTACTGGGGAGAGTGTGTCATAGATAGAAACCGACCTGGATTGCTCCGGTCTGAACTCAGATCACGTAGGACTGTTAATCGTTGAACAAACGAACCCTTAATAGCGGCTGCACCATTAGGATGTCCTGATCCAACATCGAGGTCGTAAACCCCCCTGTCGATATGGGCTCTTGAGGGGGATTGCGCTGTTATCCCTGGGGTAGCTTGGTCCATTAATCAATTATATTGGGTCTGGTCACTGTTAGCACTTTGAGGGGTAGCTCTAGGTAAAGAGGTATGGTCTTGTTTTTGGAGGATTTGTTCTCCTCCAAGGTCGCCCCAACCGAAAAATATCGACCAGGCTCTGCGATGGTAGTGGCCCCAGTGGGGTTGATTGAGGATTCGCGGTGGTCGTTGATTTTTAAGTTCCACAGGGTCTTCTCGTCTTATGTTCACATCCCCGCTTTTGCACGGGGAGATCAATTTCACTGATTATCTGTGAGAGACAGTTAAGACCTCGTTTAGCCATTCATACAAGTCTCGATTTATGGGACAATTGATTGCGCTATCTTTGCACGGTTAGGATACCGCGGCCGTTAAACCTAAGTCACCGGGCAGGCATCACCTTCAATATTTGTTTAATTTGCTGAAGGCTATGTTTTTGGTAAACAGTCGGGCCTTATTAATTTGCCGAGTTCCTTTCACAGATTTTAATCGCTCTTATAGGCGCTCCTGAGTCGGGTTAACAGGGTTAGTTAATACGTGGTCTTGTAGGGGTTTTTGTATCTGTCTAGGTCTGTTAATAATGTTTCTATGTAAGCTTGCGCCGTTAGAGGGGTGTGGCCCTGTACATGAGGGGCCTAGGATGATTCCTAGGATTGTTATGAGGGTGGCAGCGGTTTTGGTGATAAGGGGTATGGTTATTGGGGGGGTTTTGGTTGGTGTGATGAAAGAGGTAATGATTATTCCTGCTGTAATGCTGCCTAGGGCGAGTCGGGTTAGGGGGGCGGTGATTAGTGGGTTGTTTTCGTTTATTGATACTATTGGGGGGATTCGGGTTTGTCCAGCTTGGACTAGGATGGTTATGCGGATGCTGTAGGTTGCGGTGAATGCTGTGGCTATAAGGGTTAGGAGTAGGGCTCAAGTATTTAGGTATGATGTGTTTAAGCTTTCGATGATGAGGTCTTTTGAGTAGAATCCGGCTAGGAATGGGGTTCCTATCAGCGCCAGGTTTCCGATGGTTAGGCAGGAAGTAGTGACTGGGAGTATTTTCTGTAGGCCTCCTATCTTTCGGATATCTTGTTCTCCGTTTAGGTTGTGGATGATAGACCCTGAGCATAGGAATAGTATGGCTTTAAAGAAGGCATGGGTTGAGATGTGTAGGAAGGCTAGTTGTGGGAGGTTTAGTCCGATAGTGACTATTATTAGTCCTAGTTGGCTGGATGTTGAGAAAGCAATGATTTTTTTGATGTCATTTTGGGTTAGGGCGCATGTGGCAGCGAATAGGGTTGATAGAGCACCTAGGCATAGGCAGGCAGTTAGGGCTGTCTGGTTGGTGGCTAGCAGGGGGTGCATGCGGATGAGCAGGAAGATTCCGGCTACTACTATGGTACTGGAGTGCAGTAGGGCTGATACTGGGGTGGGGCCTTCTATTGCTGCGGGCAGTCATGGGTGGAGTCCAAATTGGGCGGATTTTCCTGCGGCTGCGAGGATTAATCCTATGAGGGGGAGGATTGGGGTTTGGTGGGGGTGTACGGCTTGTTGGATCTCTCAGGTGTTGAATGTTGAAGCTAGTCATGCTATGCTCAGGATCAGTCCGATGTCTCCGATTCGGTTGTAGATTACGGCTCGTAGGGCGGCGGTGTTGGCATCTGCTCGGCCTTGTCATCAGCCGATGAGAAGGAAGGACATGATTCGTACTCCTTCCCAGCCTACGAATAGGAGGAATATGTTGTTTGCGGTTGTTAGGAGGAGTATGGCGACTAGGAATGTCAGTAGGTAGGTGAAAAATTTTGTTACGTATGGCTCTGAGGCCATGTATCATATGGCGAATTGTAGGATTGATCATGTTACAAATAGGGCGATTGGAAGAAATGTTATTGAGTATTGGTCTATTTTTAGGCTCAGGGGGATTTTAAAGTTTATAATGAATTTTCACTCCCAGTGGCAGGTGACAGATTCTACTCCCGAGTAGATGAATGCGGTTGTAGGGGCTAGGCTAATTAGGAATGCGGTTTTAACAGCGCGGGTGGTGGCTTGTGGGGTGTTTTTAAAGTTTTTAAATAGAAATGGCAGGATGATTGGGGTTAGGAGGATTGTCAGCGTGAGTAGTGTGAGGGAGTTGATTAGTAGTGTGGGGTTCACTACTTTTACTTGGATTTGCACCAAGATGGGTGGTTCCTAAGACCAGTGGATTGCTGTTATCCTTTAAAAGTAAGGGGGCTGAGGTTTTAGGCTCAGATGTAAGAGTTAGCAGCTCTTGTTGGTTAAACCCTCCCCTCGGCAGGTAAGAAGGTTTGAACTTCTATTCTTAGAATCACAGTCTAATGTTTGGTTTAAACTATACTTGCATGAGGGGATTCCGGAGATCAGTTCGGGTTTGAGGATTAGGAGGAATATTGGGATAATGTGGAGTGTTATGAGCAGGTGTTCTCGCGTGGTTGAGTTTTGCATAGATGTGATGTGGGAGGGGATTGAGCCTCGTTGGGTCATTAGTAGTATGAATAAGGTGTAGGAGGCGGTTAGTAGGGTTGCGATTCCTGTTAGGATGATCGTGAAGGCAGATCAGTTGAATAAGGTGATTATAATGGTTAGCTCTGCTATGAGGTTTGTTGTTGGGGGTAAGGCTATGTTTGTTAGATTGGCCAGCAATCATCAGGTAGCTATGAGTGGTAGGAGAGGTTGTAGGCCTCGTGTGAGTAGTAGAATTCGGCTGTGCGTACGTTCATAGTTTGTGTTGGCTAGGCAGAATAGTATGGAGGAAGTTAGTCCATGGGAAATTATTAGGATCATTGCCCCTGAGAATGATCAGTGGGTTTGGATTATTCCTGCGGCGATAACTAGGCCTATGTGGCTAACGGATGAATAAGCGATTAGTGATTTTAGGTCTGTCTGTCGTAGGCAGATTGAGCTAGTCATTAGGGCGCCTCATAGGGCCAGGGTTAGGAAGGGGTAGTGCAGGAGGTTGGACAGTGGGCCCATAAATAGAGTGACTCGTATAATTCCGTATCCTCCTAGCTTTAGTAGTAGGGCGGCGAGGAGTATTGAGCCTGCGATGGGTGCTTCTACGTGGGCTTTTGGCGGTCAGAGGTGTAGGCCGTATAGTGGGGCTTTTACTATGAATGCTATGAGCAGTGCTAGACCTGATAGTATTCCTGTCCATGAGGTGGATAGGGTTGGGTGGGTTAGTTGTAGGGTTGGCAGGTGCAGGGTGCCAATTTTCACGTATAGGTGTATGATTGTGATTAGCAGGGGTAGAGAGCTTACTGGCGTGTAGAATAGCAGATAGATGCCAGCGCTTAGGCGTTCTGGTTGGTTCCCCCATCGGGTGATTAAGATTAGGGTGGGAATGAGGGTTGCTTCAAATGAGATGTAAAATAGTGCTAGTTCTGTGGTGGAAAAGGCTAGTAGGATGAATGGCTGGACTGCGACTAAGGTTGAGATAAAGATTCGTTTGCGTTGTAGGGGTTCTTGTTGCAGGTGGTTTTGGCTTGCTATGATTATGAGTGGGAGTAGTCAGCAGGATAGTACTAGGAGGGGGGATGAGATTTGGTCAATTCCTGTTCAGTTGGATAAAAATTTGTAGGGGTAGTAGGTTGGGATTAATCACTGTAGGCTTAGGGCAGCGATTAGGAGGCTGTATAAGGTGGTGTTAGTCCATAGAAATTTTGGTGGAGACAGCAGGGCTGTTGGAAGAAGTATGATTGTGGGTAGGATGATTTTTAGCATTGCAGGAGGTTTAGGTTGTGTAGATGGTCGGAGCCATGTGTGCGGGTGGAGGCTACTAGGATGGCCAGGCCTGTGCCCGCCTCACACGCTGAGAAGGTTAGCATGAGAATTGGTACCATGGTGAATGAGGAGACTTGGTTTTCGATGGATCATATTGATAGGCCTACGAATATCGATAATATTATGCTTTCAAGGCATAGTAGGGCGGATACTAGGTGGGTTCGGTGGAAGGCTAGTCCTAGTCCGCTGAAAATGAAGGCTGAGTAGAAGCTTAAATGTAGGGGCGACATAAGAAAGTTACAGGGTTGGCTGTAATCTGCTGGGTCGAAACCAGCTATCTTTTTGGTTAGACTAACTTTCTGTTATTCTGCTCATTCTAGGCCCCCTTGAATTCACTCGTAGGCCAGTCCGAGTGTTAGGAGAAGGAGGATCACTACAGTTCAGGTGAGGGTCATTAGGGGGGATTGGAGTTGGACGGCTCATGGCAGGGGGAGTAGGAGGGCGATTTCTAGGTCGAATAGGACGAACAGGATGGCTACTGAGGAAGAATCGGACTGAGAATGGTAATCGAGCAGATCCAAGTGGGTCGAATCCACATTCGTACGGTGAGAGTTTCTCTGAGTCGGGGTTTATTTGGGCGAGTCAGAAGTTTAATGCGGTTAGGGCGGCGCTTAGGATTGATGATAGGGCGAATATGAACATGAGTGCGTTCATTGCTCTCCTCTGGGTTTATACCAGATTCTAGAGATTGGAAGTCAATTGTAATTAATATACTAGAAGAGCAAGATCCTCATCAGTAGATGGTTATGTAGAGGAATAGTCAGATGACGTCTACGAAGTGTCAGTATCAGGCTGCTGCCTCGAATCCGAAGTGGTGGTCTGATGTAAAGTGGAACTTGATCAGTCGGAAGAGGCAGACGGTCAGGAAGGAGGATCCGATGATTACGTGGAGTCCGTGGAATCCAGTGGCAACGAAGAAGGTAGATCCGTAGACGCTATCGGCGATTGAGAATGGGGCTTCGTGGTATTCTATTGCTTGTAGGGCTGTGAAGTAGAATCCCAGGAGGATCGTTAGGGTTAGGGCGTGGATGGCGTGTTTTCGGTTTCCTTCTGTGATGCTGTGATGGGCTCACGTTACGGTAACGCCTGAGGCTAGTAGGATGGCTGTGTTTAGTAGGGGGACTTCTATCGGGTTGAGTGGTTTAATTCCTGTTGGGGGTCATTGGCCTCCTAGTTCTGGGGTTGGGGCCAGGCTCGAGTGGAAGAACGCTCAGAAGAACCCTAAGAAGAAGAATGCTTCGGATGTGATGAAAAGGATTATGCCGTATCGTAGGCCTTTTTGGACTGTGGGAGTGTGATGGCCTTGGAAGGTGCTTTCTCGTACAATGTCTCGTCATCATTGGAGTATTACTAGGAGTATTGAGATGAGGCCTAGGGTTAGTAGTATGGATGAGTTGTAGTGGAATCACATGATTAATCCTGAGGTTGTGAGTAGGGCGGCGGCTGCCCCGAAGATTGGTCAAGGGCTTGGGTCAACTATGTGGTATGAGTGTGCTTGGTGTGCCATTAGATGTTTTCTTGTAAGTATAGGCTTAGAAGGAGCACGAAGACGTAGGCCTGGATTATGGCTACTGCTACTTCTAGGATGGTTAGGAGTAGTAGGATGATTATTGTTAGGATGGATACTGCAGGAAGGGTGGGTATTAATGCAATGGAGGCTGTAGAGACGAGTTGGATGAGTAAGTGTCCTGCTGTAAGGTTGGCTGTAAGGCGGACTCCGAGGGCTAGGGGGCGGATTAGTAGGCTGGTTGTTTCGATCAGGATTAGTGCGGGGATTAGGGGTGTAGGGGTACCTTCGGGTAATAGGTGGGCTAAAGAGGCTGATGGTTGGTTTCGTAGGCCTGTTAGTAGTGTGGCGAGCCATAGTGGGAAGGCTAGGGCTATGTTCATAGATAGTTGGGTGGTTGGGGTGAATGTATATGGAAGGAGGCCTAGAAGGTTGATTGTAAGAAGTATGATTATTAGGGATGTAAATATTATGGCTCATTTGTGGCCATTTTTGTTGAGTGGGACTATTAGTTGTTTTGTGATTAGGTGAAGGAGTCATGTTTGGATAGTAGAAAGGCGGTTGTTGATTCATCGGTTGTTTGGGGACGGGAATAGTAGGGCTGGGAAGAGTAGGGATAGTAGGATTAAGGGGATGCCGAATAGATTGGGGCTGGAAAATTGGTCAAAGAAGCTTAGGTTCATGGTCAGGATCATGGTGTGGGTTTGGTAGTGAGGGAGGTCTTATTTGATGGGGGGTTGGTTGTGGTGAAGGCTAGTAGTTTTGGTTGGATGAGGAGTGCTAGGGTTAATCAGGTTATAATTATGATTGAAAATCATGGTGCGGGGTTAAGCTGTGGCATATCATTAAGGAGGGGGAAGTCCCTCTTTGGCTAGCTTAAAAGGCTAGTGCTGTTGCATAGCTTCTTAATGATTAGGATGATGATAGAAGGGACGATCAGGCCTCGAAATGTGGGAGTGGGGTTGATTCTACTACAATGGGTATGTAGCTGTGATTAGCCCCGCAAATTTCTGAGCATTGTCCGTAAAAAATCCCAGGCCGGGTGGTAATGAATGAAGTTTGGTTTAGTCGGCCTGGGATTGCGTCTGTTTTAACTCCGAGCGTTGGGACTGCTCAGGAGTGGAGTACGTCTCCTGCAGTAATGATCACGCGGATGGGGGATTCTATTGGGATAACTACGCGGTGGTCAACTTCTAGCAGTCGGAAGTGGCCGTTGGGTAAGTCTGGGGTGGGCACTATGTAGGAGTCGAATGATAGGTCTTTGAAGTCTGTGTATTCGTAGCTTCAGTATCATTGGTGGCCGATGGCTTTTAGGGTGAGGTCTGGTTCATCGATTTTGTCCATTATGTAGAGGATTTGTAGGGATGGGAGGGCGAGGAGTACCAGGACGATAGCAGGTAGGATTGTCCAGATCAGCTCTACTTCTTGGGCGTCTACAGCATTGGACGAGAGTTTTTCTGTTAATATGTGGGCTAAAAGGTAGAGAACTAGGCTGCAGATAGCTAGGGCAACGATTAGGGCGTGGTCGTGGAATTCAACGAGTTCTTCTATGATGGGTGATGAGGCGTCTTGGAATCCTAGTTGGGAGTGGTTGGCCACATGAGATGTACAGGATTTTTACCTGTGATTTAGTCTTGACAAGGCTATGTAATTGGTTTACTAACGTCTCATAAGAAAGAAGCATGAGCGGTGAATGCAGTTGGCTTGAAACCAGCATGTGAGGGTTCGATTCCTTCCTTTCTTGTACTTGGACGAAGGCCGGTTCCTCGAAAGTATGGTATGGGGGAGGGCAGCCGTGGATTCATTCAACGTTTGTGGTAGTTAGTTCTGGTTGTAGGACTTTTCGTTTGGCCGAAAAGGCTTCTCAGATGATGAATATTAGTATGATTACGGCTACTATTGAGATTAGGGAGCCGATGGAGGAAATGGTGTTTCATAGTGTGTAGGCGTCGGGATAGTCCGAGTATCGTCGGGGTATTCCTGCTAGGCCTAGGAAGTGCTGGGGGAAGAACGTTAGGTTTACTCCTGTAAATATTACCCCGAAGTGGGCTTTTGCTCATGTTTGGTGTAGGGTAAACCCAGTGAGTAGTGGGAATCAGTGAGTAAATCCTGCTAGAATGGCAAAGACGGCGCCTATGGATAGGACGTAGTGGAAGTGGGCAACTACGTAGTACGTGTCGTGCAGGGCGATGTCTAGGGAAGAGTTTGCAAGAACGATTCCTGTTAATCCTCCGATGGTAAATAGGAAGATAAATCCTAGAGCTCATAGTATTGGGGGGGTCTCATTTGATTGTTCCTCCGTGCAGGGTGGCTAGTCAGCTAAATACTTTGATTCCGGTAGGGATGGCAATGATTATAGTGGCTGATGTAAAGTAGGCTCGGGTATCAACGTCTATTCCTACTGTAAACATGTGGTGAGCTCAGACGATGAATCCTAGGAAGCCGATGGATAGTATGGCTCAGACTATTCCCATGTAGCCGAAGGGCTCCTTTTTGCCTGAGTAGTACGTGACTACGTGTGAGATGATTCCAAACCCCGGTAGGATCAGAATATAGACTTCTGGGTGTCCGAAGAATCAGAATAGGTGTTGGTACAGGATTGGGTCTCCTCCTCCAGCGGGGTCGAAGAATGTGGTGTTTAGGTTTCAATCAGTTAGTAATATTGTAATACCGGCGGCGAGTACGGGGAGTGATAGAAGGAGTAGGATGGCGGTAATTAGTACGGATCAGACAAATAGTGGGGTTTGGTATTGTGAGAGTGCGGGGGGTTTTATGTTGATGGCTGTGGTGATAAAGTTGATGGCCCCAAGGATGGAGGAGATACCGGCTAAGTGGAGTGAGAAGATAGCCAGGTCTACTGAAGCTCCGGCGTGGGCAAGGTTACCTGCTAGGGGAGGGTAGACAGTTCAGCCTGTGCCGGCGCCAGTTTCTACAGTGGATGAGGCTAGTAGGAGGAGGAATGATGGGGGGAGGAGTCAAAAGCTTATGTTGTTTATTCGCGGGAATGCTATGTCGGGGGCACCGATTATGAGGGGGACTAATCAGTTGCCGAATCCTCCGATCATGATGGGTATGACTATAAAGAAGCTTATTACAAAGGCGTGAGCGGTAACGATTACATTGTAAATTTGGTCGTCGCCTAGGAGAGTTCCTGGTTGTCCTAGTTCTGCGCGGATTAATAGGCTGAGTGCGGTGCCGACTATTCCTGCTCATGCCCCGAAGATGAGGTACAGGGTGCCAATATCCTTATGGTTAGTGGAAAATAGTCATCGGTTGATGAAGGTGACGGGTAAGATGGCTGAGTGTTGAAGCGTTAGGCTGTAGTCCTTTTTACAGAGGTTTAATTCCTCTTCTTATCGGCTCTGTAGTGAAATTCATGTTGAGTTGCAAGCTCATCGATGCGCACTAGGGTGCGTCAGGGTCTTTGTAGGCAGAAGCCAATTGGTTTAGGCATTTAGCTGTTAACTAGAGTTTTGTGGGATCGAAGCCCATCTGTCTAGGGAGGCTTTAGCTTAATTAAAGCGTCTGACTTGCATTCAGAAGATACAGGTTAATATTCTGTAAGTCTTAATGTGCAGAAACTAAGAGGGTTTAACTCTTATTTAAGGCTTTGAAGGCCTTCGGTTTGGGGTGTTATCCTAAGTTTCTAGACAATGGCATGTATTATTGGGGACAGGGGAAGTAAGAGGATTGATAGTGAGGCAAGGACCGCAGTAGGTGTGCTTGGGGCTTTGCTAGTGTATCATTGTTTTATGTGGTTAGAGGAGTTGGGGGGAAGGGTAATTGTTGAGTGGTATGCGAGGCGTAGGTAGAAGAAGAGGCTGAGCAGTGATAGCATGGCAATTGCCATGGCTGCTGGTGTTATTTCCTGTTTAGTTAGTCCTTGGATGATAAGTCACTTTGGTATAAAGCCTGTTAATGGGGGGAGGCCTGCTAGGGATAAAAGTACTAGTATTAGGGTGGCGTTTAGCACTGGGGTTTTTGTTCATGAGGTTGTGATCATGGATAGGTTAAGGGCTTTGATTTTGTTAAGGGCTAGGAATACGGCTGATGTTATGATTGTGTATAGGTAGAAGGTAAGTAAGGCCAATTTGGGGCTGTAAACTAGGATGATGGCGATTCAGCCTAAGTGGGAGATGGACGAGAAGGCTAGGATTTTGCGTGTTTGTGTTTGGTTCAGTCCTATTCAGCCTCCTAGTGCTGTTGAGGCTAGGGCCATGGCGGTGAGTAGAGCTGGGTCGAGGGATTTGGATGTTAGTAGGAGCAGGGTTAGTGGGGGGAATTTTATGAGGGTCGAGAGTAGCAGGGCTGTTATTAGTGGCGATCCTTGTAGTACTTCTGGGAATCAGAAGTGAAATGGCACTAGGCCCAGTTTAATAGCGATTGCTGCTGTCAGTAGTAGACAGGAGGTTGGGTGGTTTATTTGTGTGATGTCTCATTGGCCGGTGACTCAGGCATTGGTTATGCTAGAGAATAGGACCAGGGCGGAAGCAGCTGCTTGGGTTAGGAAGTATTTCGTTGCGGCTTCTACTGCTCGTGGGTGGTGGGATTTGGCAATTAGGGGAATGATGGCTAGTGCGTTGATCTCCAGTCCTGTCCAGGCCAGAACTCAGTGGTTGCTGGAAATTGTGATGGTGGTGCCCAAGATGAGGCTGAAGGTTATGATTGGGGTCGCGTAAGGGTTCATTAGTAGAGGAGGGGGTTAAACCATCATTTTCGGGGTATGGGCCCGATAGCTTGATTAGCTGACTCTACTAGAAAATAATATAAGGGAAGTATGGAGAATTTTGATTTCTCTTGTGTGGGTTCAATTCCTACTTTTCTAAGGTCAACAGGAAATGAGAGGGCTGTTATACCTCTATGTTCACTTTATCATAGTGACCCTTTGTAGTTCAGGCACATTTCCTTATGTAAGGAGGTAGGCCTGCATAGCAGATAGGTATGCTGATGTGTCAGAGGCACAGAGCTAGTGTGAGGGGTAGGAAGTTTTTTCATAGTAGGTGCATTAGTTGGTCATATCGGAATCGTGGGTATGAAGCTCGGACCCATAAGAAACCAGAAGATAGTAGGAGGACTTTTGTGGCTAGGATGACGGGGAATAGTTCTGTGGGTGGCCCTAGGGCGCTTGGGTTTAGGAATATGATGGCTGTAAGTGTATTTATTAGCATAATGTTCGCATATTCAGCTAGGAAGAATAAGGCGAAGGGTCCTGCGGCGTATTCAACGTTAAACCCTGAGACTAGCTCAGATTCACCCTCTGTGAGGTCAAAAGGAGCTCGGTTTGTCTCTGCTAGGGTGGATACGTATCATATTATTGCTAGGGGTCATGAGGAGAAAATGAAGTATAGAGGCTCCTGTGCGACGGCAAAGGAGCTGAGTGTGTAGCTTCCGCTTAGTATGATTATTGATAGCAGGATTATGGCCAGTGTCACTTCGTATGAAATGGTCTGTGCTACTGCCCGTAGGGCTCCGATTAGTGCGTATTTTGAGTTCGAGGCTCAACCTGATCATAGGACTGAGTAGACGGCTAGGCTTGACATGGCTATTAGGAAGAGAACTCCGAGGTTTAGATCTGCTAGGGGAAATGGGAGTGGTAGTGGTGCTCAAGTGGTGAGGGCTAGGACAAGGGCTAGTATTGGTATCAGAATGAATAGAAGTGGGGAAGAGGTAGAGGGTCGGATGGGCTCTTTGGTAAATAGTTTCAGTCCGTCCGCAAATGGTTGAAGTAGGCCAAAAGGCCCGACAACGTTAGGGCCTTTGCGGGATTGTATGTAGCTTAGGATTTTCCGTTCTACTAGGGTTAGGAAGGCTACGGCAATCAGGATTGGGATGATGTATAGGAGGGATATAATGAGGCAGCTTAGTGTTGTTATTTGAATCATGGGTGAAGCTAGGGAGAGGATTTGAACCTCTGGGGAAAGGGCTTAAGCCTTCTGCACTTGCCGGGCTCTGCCACTCTAGCTGGTCCTTTTCTAGGATTGAAAGTGGTGGGGGAAGGCCCTCTTCACGGTTTAGTTGGTTTCACTGCTTAGAGGGGGGGGGGCGTGCTTGTGGTATTGGCCCCACTTTCCCGGTCCTTTCGTACTGGGGAGAGTGTGTCATAGATAGAAACCGACCTGGATTGCTCCGGTCTGAACTCAGATCACGTAGGACTGTTAATCGTTGAACAAACGAACCCTTAATAGCGGCTGCACCATTAGGATGTCCTGATCCAACATCGAGGTCGTAAACCCCCCTGTCGATATGGGCTCTTGAGGGGGATTGCGCTGTTATCCCTGGGGTAGCTTGGTCCATTAATCAATTATATTGGGTCTGGTCACTGTTAGCACTTTGAGGGGTAGCTCTAGGTAAAGAGGTATGGTCTTGTTTTTGGAGGATTTGTTCTCCTCCAAGGTCGCCCCAACCGAAAAATATCGACCAGGCTCTGCGATGGTAGTGGCCCCAGTGGGGTTGATTGAGGATTCGCGGTGGTCGTTGATTTTTAAGTTCCACAGGGTCTTCTCGTCTTATGTTCACATCCCCGCTTTTGCACGGGGAGATCAATTTCACTGATTATCTGTGAGAGACAGTTAAGACCTCGTTTAGCCATTCATACAAGTCTCGATTTATGGGACAATTGATTGCGCTATCTTTGCACGGTTAGGATACCGCGGCCGTTAAACCTAAGTCACCGGGCAGGCATCACCTTCAATACTTGTTTAATTTGCTGAAGGCTATGTTTTTGGTAAACAGTCGGGCCTTATTAATTTGCCGAGTTCCTTTCACAGATTTTAATCGCTCTTATAGGCGCTCCTGAGTCGGGTTAACAGGGTTAGTTAATACGTGGTCTTGTAGGGGTTTTTGTATCTGTCTAGGTCTGTTAATAATGTTTCTATGTAAGCTTGCGCCGTTAGAGGGGTGTGGCCCTGTACATGAGGGGCCTAGGATGATTCCTAGGATTGTTATGAGGATGGCAGCGGTTTTGGTGATAAGGGGTATGGTTATTGGGGGGGTTTTGGTTGGTGTGATGAAAGAGGTAATGATTATTCCTGCTGTAATGCTGCCTAGGGCGAGTCGGGTTAGGGGGGCGGTGATTAGTGGGTTGTTTTCGTTTATTGATACTATTGGGGGGATTCGGGTTTGTCCAGCTTGGACTAGGATGGTTATGCGGATGCTGTAGGTTGCGGTGAATGCTGTGGCTATAAGGGTTAGGAGTAGGGCTCAAGTATTTAGGTATGATGTGTTTAAGCTTTCGATGATGAGGTCTTTTGAGTAGAATCCGGCTAGGAATGGGGTTCCTATCAGCGCCAGGTTTCCGATGGTTAGGCAGGAAGTAGTGACTGGGAGTATTTTCTGTAGGCCTCCTATCTTTCGGATATCTTGTTCTCCGTTTAGGTTGTGGATGATAGACCCTGAGCATAGGAATAGTATGGCTTTAAAGAAGGCATGGGTTGAGATGTGTAGGAAGGCTAGTTGTGGGAGGTTTAGTCCGATAGTGACTATTATTAGTCCTAGTTGGCTGGATGTTGAGAAAGCAATGATTTTTTTGATGTCATTTTGGGTTAGGGCGCATGTGGCAGCGAATAGGGTTGATAGAGCACCTAGGCATAGGCAGGCAGTTAGGGCTGTCTGGTTGGTGGCTAGCAGGGGGTGCATGCGGATGAGCAGGAAGATTCCGGCTACTACTATGGTACTGGAGTGCAGTAGGGCTGATACTGGGGTGGGGCCTTCTATTGCTGCGGGCAGTCATGGGTGGAGTCCAAATTGGGCGGATTTTCCTGCGGCTGCGAGGATTAATCCTATGAGGGGGAGGATTGGGGTTTGGTGGGGGTGTACGGCTTGTTGGATCTCTCAGGTGTTGAATGTTGAAGCTAGTCATGCTATGCTCAGGATCAGTCCGATGTCTCCGATTCGGTTGTAGATTACGGCTCGTAGGGCGGCGGTGTTGGCATCTGCTCGGCCTTGTCATCAGCCGATGAGAAGGAAGGACATGATTCGTACTCCTTCCCAGCCTACGAATAGGAGGAATATGTTGTTTGCGGTTGTTAGGAGGAGTATGGCGACTAGGAATGTCAGTAGGTAGGTGAAAAATTTTGTTACGTATGGCTCTGAGGCCATGTATCATATGGCGAATTGTAGGATTGATCATGTTACAAATAGGGCGATTGGAAGAAATGTTATTGAGTATTGGTCTATTTTTAGGCTCAGGGGGATTTTAAAGTTTATAATGAATTTTCACTCCCAGTGGCAGGTGACAGATTCTACTCCCGAGTAGATGAATGCGGTTGTAGGGGCTAGGCTAATTAGGAATGCGGTTTTAACAGCGCGGGTGGTGGCTTGTGGGGTGTTTTTAAAGTTTTTAAATAGAAATGGCAGGATGATTGGGGTTAGGAGGATTGTCAGCGTGAGTAGTGTGAGGGAGTTGATTAGTAGTGTGGGGTTCACTACTTTTACTTGGATTTGCACCAAGATGGGTGGTTCCTAAGACCAGTGGATTGCTGTTATCCTTTAAAAGTAAGGGGGCTGAGGTTTTAGGCTCAGATGTAAGAGTTAGCAGCTCTTGTTGGTTAAACCCTCCCCTCGGCAGGTAAGAAGGTTTGAACTTCTATTCTTAGAATCACAGTCTAATGTTTGGTTTAAACTATACTTGCATGAGGGGATTCCGGAGATCAGTTCGGGTTTGAGGATTAGGAGGAATATTGGGATAATGTGGAGTGTTATGAGCAGGTGTTCTCGCGTGGTTGAGTTTTGCATAGATGTGATGTGGGAGGGGATTGAGCCTCGTTGGGTCATTAGTAGTATGAATAAGGTGTAGGAGGCGGTTAGTAGGGTTGCGATTCCTGTTAGGATGATCGTGAAGGCAGATCAGTTGAATAAGGTGATTATAATGGTTAGCTCTGCTATGAGGTTTGTTGTTGGGGGTAAGGCTATGTTTGTTAGATTGGCCAGCAATCATCAGGTAGCTATGAGTGGTAGGAGAGGTTGTAGGCCTCGTGTGAGTAGTAGAATTCGGCTGTGCGTACGTTCATAGTTTGTGTTGGCTAGGCAGAATAGTATGGAGGAAGTTAGTCCATGGGAAATTATTAGGATCATTGCCCCTGAGAATGATCAGTGGGTTTGGATTATTCCTGCGGCGATAACTAGGCCTATGTGGCTAACGGATGAATAAGCGATTAGTGATTTTAGGTCTGTCTGTCGTAGGCAGATTGAGCTAGTCATTAGGGCGCCTCATAGGGCCAGGGTTAGGAAGGGGTAGTGCAGGAGGTTGGACAGTGGGCCCATAAATAGAGTGACTCGTATAATTCCGTATCCTCCTAGCTTTAGTAGTAGGGCGGCGAGGAGTATTGAGCCTGCGATGGGTGCTTCTACGTGGGCTTTTGGCAGTCAGAGGTGTAGGCCGTATAGTGGGGCTTTTACTATGAATGCTATGAGCAGTGCTAGACCTGATAGTATTCCTGTCCATGAGGTGGATAGGGTTGGGTGGGTTAGTTGTAGGGTTGGCAGGTGCAGGGTGCCAATTTTCACGTATAGGTGTATGATTGTGATTAGCAGGGGTAGAGAGCTTACTGGCGTGTAGAATAGCAGGTAGATGCCAGCGCTTAGGCGTTCTGGTTGGTTCCCCCATCGGGTGATTAAGATTAGGGTGGGAATGAGGGTTGCTTCAAATGAGATGTAAAATAGTGCTAGTTCTGTGGTGGAAAAGGCTAGTAGGATGAATGGCTGGACTGCGACTAAGGTTGAGATAAAGATTCGTTTGCGTTGTAGGGGTTCTTGTTGCAGGTGGTTTTGGCTTGCTATGATTATGAGTGGGAGTAGTCAGCAGGATAGTACTAGGAGGGGGGATGAGATTTGGTCAATTCCTGTTCAGTTGGATAAAAATTTGTAGGGGTAGTAGGTTGGGATTAATCACTGTAGGCTTAGGGCAGCGATTAGGAGGCTGTATAAGGTGGTGTTAGTCCATAGAAATTTTGGTGGAGACAGCAGGGCTGTTGGAAGAAGTATAATTGTGGGTAGGATGATTTTTAGCATTGCAGGAGGTTTAGGTTGTGTAGATGGTCGGAGCCATGTGTGCGGGTGGAGGCTACTAGGATGGCCAGGCCTGTGCCCGCCTCACACGCTGAGAAGGTTAGCATGAGAATTGGTACCATGGTGAATGAGGAGACTTGGTTTTCGATGGATCATATTGATAGGCCTACGAATATCGATAATATTATGCTTTCAAGGCATAGTAGGGCGGATACTAGGTGGGTTCGGTGGAAGGCTAGTCCTAGTCCGCTGAAAATGAAGGCTGAGTAGAAGCTTAAATGTAGGGGCGACATAAGAAAGTTACAGGGTTGGCTGTAATCTGCTGGGTCGAAACCAGCTATCTTTTTGGTTAGACTAACTTTCTGTTATTCTGCTCATTCTAGGCCCCCTTGAATTCACTCGTAGGCCAGTCCGAGTGTTAGGAGAAGGAGGATCACTACAGTTCAGGTGAGGGTCATTAGGGGGGATTGGAGTTGGACGGCTCATGGCAGGGGGAGTAGGAGGGCGATTTCTAGGTCGAATAGGACGAACAGGATGGCTACTGAGGAAGAATCGGACTGAGAATGGTAATCGAGCAGATCCAAGTGGGTCGAATCCACATTCGTACGGTGAGAGTTTCTCTGAGTCGGGGTTTATTTGGGCGAGTCAGAAGTTTAATGCGGTTAGGGCGGCGCTTAGGATTGATGATAGGGCGAATATGAACATGAGTGCGTTCATTGCTCTCCTCTGGGTTTATACCAGATTCTAGAGATTGGAAGTCAATTGTAATTAATATACTAGAAGAGCAAGATCCTCATCAGTAGATGGTTATGTAGAGGAATAGTCAGATGACGTCTACGAAGTGTCAGTATCAGGCTGCTGCCTCGAATCCGAAGTGGTGGTCTGATGTAAAGTGGAACTTGATCAGTCGGAAGAGGCAGACGGTCAGGAAGGAGGATCCAATGATTACGTGGAGTCCGTGGAATCCAGTGGCAACGAAGAAGGTAGATCCGTAGACGCTATCGGCGATTGAGAATGGGGCTTCGTGGTATTCTATTGCTTGTAGGGCTGTGAAGTAGAATCCCAGGAGGATCGTTAGGGTTAGGGCGTGGATGGCGTGTTTTCGGTTTCCTTCTGTGATGCTGTGATGGGCTCACGTTACGGTAACGCCTGAGGCTAGTAGGATGGCTGTGTTTAGTAGGGGGACTTCTATCGGGTTGAGTGGTTTAATTCCTGTTGGGGGTCATTGGCCTCCTAGTTCTGGGGTTGGGGCCAGGCTCGAGTGGAAGAACGCTCAGAAGAACCCTAAGAAGAAGAATGCTTCGGATGTGATGAAAAGGATTATGCCGTATCGTAGGCCTTTTTGGACTGTGGGAGTGTGATGGCCTTGGAAGGTGCTTTCTCGTACAATGTCTCGTCATCATTGGAGTATTACTAGGAGTATTGAGATGAGGCCTAGGGTTAGTAGTATGGATGAGTTGTAGTGGAATCACATGATTAATCCTGAGGTTGTGAGTAGGGCGGCGGCTGCCCCGAAGATTGGTCAAGGGCTTGGGTCAACTATGTGGTATGAGTGTGCTTGGTGTGCCATTAGATGTTTTCTTGTAAGTATAGGCTTAGAAGGAGCACGAAGACGTAGGCCTGGATTATGGCTACTGCTACTTCTAGGATGGTTAGGAGTAGTAGGATGATTATTGTTAGGATGGATACTGCAGGAAGGGTGGGTATTAATGCAATGGAGGCTGTAGAGATGAGTTGGATGAGTAAGTGTCCTGCTGTAAGGTTGGCTGTAAGGCGGACTCCGAGGGCTAGGGGGCGGATTAGTAGGCTGGTTGTTTCGATCAGGATTAGTGCGGGGATTAGGGGTGTAGGGGTACCTTCGGGTAATAGGTGGGCTAAAGAGGCTGATGGTTGGTTTCGTAGGCCTGTTAGTAGTGTGGCGAGCCATAGTGGGAAGGCTAGGGCTATGTTCATAGATAGTTGGGTGGTTGGGGTGAATGTATATGGAAGGAGGCCTAGAAGGTTGATTGTAAGAAGTATGATTATTAGGGATGTAAATATTATGGCTCATTTGTGGCCATTTTTGTTGAGTGGGACTATTAGTTGTTTTGTGATTAGGTGAAGGAGTCATGTTTGGATAGTAGAAAGGCGGTTGTTGATTCATCGGTTGTTTGGGGACGGGAATAGTAGGGCTGGGAAGAGTAGGGATAGTAGGATTAAGGGGATGCCGAATAGATTGGGGCTGGAAAATTGGTCAAAGAAGCTTAGGTTCATGGTCAGGATCATGGTGTGGGTTTGGTAGTGAGGGAGGTCTTATTTGATGGGGGGCTGGTTGTGGTGAAGGCTAGTAGTTTTGGTTGGATGAGGAGTGCTAGGGTTAATCAGGTTATAATTATGATTGAAAATCATGGTGCGGGGTTAAGCTGTGGCATATCATTAAGGAGGGGGAAGTCCCTCTTTGGCTAGCTTAAAAGGCGAGTGCTGTTGCATAGCTTCTTAATGATTAGGATGATGATAGAAGGGACGATCAGGCCTCGAAATGTGGGAGTGGGGTTGATTCTACTACAATGGGTATGTAGCTGTGATTAGCCCCGCAAATTTCTGAGCATTGTCCGTAAAAAATCCCAGGCCGGGTGGTAATGAATGAAGTTTGGTTTAGTCGGCCTGGGATTGCGTCTGTTTTAACTCCGAGCGTTGGGACTGCTCAGGAGTGGAGTACGTCTCCTGCAGTAATGATCACGCGGATGGGGGATTCTATTGGGATAACTACGCGGTGGTCAACTTCTAGCAGTCGGAAGTGGCCGTTGGGTAAGTCTGGGGTGGGCACTATGTAGGAGTCGAATGATAGGTCTTTGAGGTCTGTGTATTCGTAGCTTCAGTATCATTGGTGGCCGATGGCTTTTAGGGTGAGGTCTGGTTCATCGATTTTGTCCATTATGTAGAGGATTTGTAGGGATGGGAGGGCGAGGAGTACCAGGACGATAGCAGGTAGGATTGTCCAGATCAGCTCTACTTCTTGGGCGTCTACAGCATTGGACGAGAGTTTTTCTGTTAGTATGTGGGCTAAAAGGTAGAGAACTAGGCTGCAGATAGCTAGGGCAACGATTAGGGCGTGGTCGTGGAATTCAACGAGTTCTTCTATGATGGGTGATGAGGCGTCTTGGAATCCTAGTTGGGAGTGGTTGGCCACATGAGATGTACAGGATTTTTACCTGTGATTTAGTCTTGACAAGGCTATGTAATTGGTTTACTAACGTCTCATAAGAAAGAAGCATGAGCGGTGAATGCAGTTGGCTTGAAACCAGCATGTGAGGGTTCGATTCCTTCCTTTCTTGTACTTGGACGAAGGCCGGTTCCTCGAAAGTATGGTATGGGGGAGGGCAGCCGTGGATTCATTCAACGTTTGTGGTAGTTAGTTCTGGTTGTAGGACTTTTCGTTTGGCCGAAAAGGCTTCTCAGATGATGAATATTAGTATGATTACGGCTACTATTGAGATTAGGGAGCCGATGGAGGAAATGGTGTTTCATAGTGTGTAGGCGTCGGGATAGTCCGAGTATCGTCGGGGTATTCCTGCTAGGCCTAGGAAGTGCTGGGGGAAGAACGTTAGGTTTACTCCTGTAAATATTACCCCGAAGTGGGCTTTTGCTCATGTTTGGTGTAGGGTAAACCCAGTGAGTAGTGGGAATCAGTGAGTAAATCCTGCTAGAATGGCAAAGACGGCGCCTATGGATAGGACGTAGTGGAAGTGGGCAACTACGTAGTACGTGTCGTGCAGGGCGATGTCTAGGGAAGAGTTTGCAAGAACGATTCCTGTTAATCCTCCGATGGTAAATAGGAAGATAAATCCTAGAGCTCATAGTATTGGGGGGGTCTCATTTGATTGTTCCTCCGTGCAGGGTGGCTAGTCAGCTAAATACTTTGATTCCGGTAGGGATGGCAATGATTATAGTGGCTGATGTAAAGTAGGCTCGGGTATCAACGTCTATTCCTACTGTAAACATGTGGTGAGCTCAGACGATGAATCCTAGGAAGCCGATGGATAGTATGGCTCAGACTATTCCCATGTAGCCGAAGGGCTCCTTTTTGCCTGAGTAGTACGTGACTACGTGTGAGATGATTCCAAACCCCGGTAGGATCAGAATATAGACTTCTGGGTGTCCGAAGAATCAGAATAGGTGTTGGTACAGGATTGGGTCTCCTCCTCCAGCGGGGTCGAAGAATGTGGTGTTTAGGTTTCAATCAGTTAGTAATATTGTAATACCGGCGGCGAGTACGGGGAGTGATAGAAGGAGTAGGATGGCGGTAATTAGTACGGATCAGACAAATAGTGGGGTTTGGTATTGTGAGAGTGCGGGGGGTTTTATGTTGATGGCTGTGGTGATAAAGTTGATGGCCCCAAGGATGGAGGAGATACCGGCTAAGTGGAGTGAGAAGATAGCCAGGTCTACTGAAGCTCCGGCGTGGGCAAGGTTACCTGCTAGGGGAGGGTAGACAGTTCAGCCTGTGCCGGCGCCAGCTTCTACAGTGGATGAGGCTAGTAGGAGGAGGAATGATGGGGGGAGGAGTCAAAAGCTTATGTTGTTTATTCGCGGGAATGCTATGTCGGGGGCACCGATTATGAGGGGGACTAATCAGTTGCCGAATCCTCCGATCATGATGGGTATGACTATAAAGAAGATTATTACAAAGGCGTGAGCGGTAACGATTACATTGTAAATTTGGTCGTCGCCTAGGAGAGTTCCTGGTTGTCCTAGTTCTGCGCGGATTAATAGGCTGAGTGCGGTGCCGACTATTCCTGCTCATGCCCTGAAGATGAGGTACAGGGTGCCAATATCCTTATGGTTAGTGGAAAATAGTCATCGGTTGATGAAGGTGACGGGTAAGATGGCTGAGTGTTGAAGCGTTAGGCTGTAGTCCTTTTTACAGAGGTTTAATTCCTCTTCTTATCGGCTCTGTAGTGAAATTCATGTTGAGTTGCAAGCTCATCGATGCGCACTAGGGTGCGTCAGGGTCTTTGTAGGCAGAAGCCAATTGGTTTAGGCATTTAGCTGTTAACTAGAGTTTTGTGGGATCGAAGCCCATCTGTCTAGGGAGGCTTTAGCTTAATTAAAGCGTCTGACTTGCATTCAGAAGATACAGGTTAATATTCTGTAAGTCTTAATGTGCAGAAACTAAGAGGGTTTAACTCTTATTTAAGGCTTTGAAGGCCTTCGGTTTGGGGTGTTATCCTAAGTTTCTAGACAATGGCATGTATTATTGGGGACAGGGGAAGTAAGAGGATTGATAGTGAGGCAAGGACCGCAGTAGGTGTGCTTGGGGCTTTGCTAGTGTATCATTGTTTTATGTGGTTAGAGGAGTTGGGGGGAAGGGTAATTGTTGAGTGGTATGCGAGGCGTAGGTAGAAGAAGAGGCTGAGCAGTGATAGCATGGCAATTGCCATGGCTGCTGGTGTTATTTCCTGTTTAGTTAGTTCTTGGATGATAAGTCACTTTGGTATAAAGCCTGTTAATGGGGGGAGGCCTGCTAGGGATAAAAGTACTAGTATTAGGGTGGCGTTTAGCACTGGGGTTTTTGTTCATGAGGTTGTGATCATGGATAGGTTAAGGGCTTTGATTTTGTTAAGGGCTAGGAATACGGCTGATGTTATGATTGTGTATAGGTAGAAGGTAAGTAAGGCCAATTTGGGGCTGTAAACTAGGATGATGGCGATTCAGCCTAAGTGGGAGATGGACGAGAAGGCTAGGATTTTGCGTGTTTGTGTTTGGTTCAGTCCTATTCAGCCTCCTAGTGCTGTTGAGGCTAGGGCCATGGCGGTGAGTAGAGCTGGGTCGAGGGATTTGGATGTTAGTAGGAGCAGGGTTAGTGGGGGGAATTTTATGAGGGTCGAGAGTAGCAGGGCTGTTATTAGTGGCGATCCTTGTAGTACTTCTGGGAATCAGAAGTGAAATGGCACTAGGCCCAGTTTAATAGCGATTGCTGCTGTCAGTAGTAGACAGGAGGTTGGGTGGTTTATTTGTGTGATGTCTCATTGGCCGGTGACTCAGGCATTGGTTATGCTAGAGAATAGGACCAGGGCGGAAGCAGCTGCTTGGGTTAGGAAGTATTTCGTTGCGGCTTCTACTGCTCGTGGGTGGTGGGATTTGGCAATTAGGGGAATGATGGCTAGTGCGTTGATCTCCAGTCCTGTCCAGGCCAGAACTCAGTGGTTGCTGGAAATTGTGATGGTGGTGCCCAAGATGAGGCTGAAGGTTATGATTGGGGTCGCGTAAGGGTTCATTAGTAGAGGAGGGGGTTAAACCATCATTTTCGGGGTATGGGCCCGATAGCTTGATTAGCTGACTCTACTAGAAAATAATATAAGGGAAGTATGGAGAATTTTGATTTCTCTTGTGTGGGTTCAATTCCTACTTTTCTAAGGTCAACAGGAAATGAGAGGGCTGTTATACCTCTATGTTCACTTTATCATAGTGACCCTTTGTAGTTCAGGCACATTTCCTTATGTAAGGAGGTAGGCCTGCATAGCAGATAGGTATGCTGATGTGTCAGAGGCACAGAGCTAGTGTGAGGGGTAGGAAGTTTTTTCATAGTAGGTGCATTAGTTGGTCATATCGGAATCGTGGGTATGAAGCTCGGACCCATAAGAAACCAGAAGATAGTAGGAGGACTTTTGTGGCTAGGATGACGGGGAATAGTTCTGTGGGTGGCCCTAGGGCGCTTGGGTTTAGGAATATGATGGCTGTAAGTGTATTTATTAGCATAATGTTCGCATATTCAGCTAGGAAGAATAAGGCGAAGGGTCCTGCGGCGTATTCAACGTTAAACCCTGAGACTAGCTCAGATTCACCCTCTGTGAGGTCAAAAGGAGCTCGGTTTGTCTCTGCTAGGGTGGATACGTATCATATTATTGCTAGGGGTCATGAGGAGAAAATGAAGTATAGAGGCTCCTGTGCGATGGCAAAGGAGCTGAGTGTGTAGCTTCCGCTTAGTATGATTATTGATAGCAGGATTATGGCCAGTGTCACTTCGTATGAAATGGTCTGTGCTACTGCCCGTAGGGCTCCGATTAGTGCGTATTTTGAGTTCGAGGCTCAGCCTGATCATAGGACTGAGTAGACGGCTAGGCTTGACATGGCTATTAGGAAGAGAACTCCGAGGTTTAGATCTGCTAGGGGAAATGGGAGTGGTAGTGGTGCTCAAGTGGTGAGGGCTAGGACAAGGGCTAGTATTGGTATCAGAATGAATAGAAGTGGGGAAGAGGTAGAGGGTCGGATGGGCTCTTTGGTAAATAGTTTCAGTCCGTCCGCAAATGGTTGAAGTAGGCCAAAAGGCCCGACAACGTTAGGGCCTTTGCGGGATTGTATGTAGCTTAGGATTTTCCGTTCTACTAGGGTTAGGAAGGCTACGGCAATCAGGATTGGGATGATGTATAGGAGGGATATAACGAGGCAGCTTAGTGTTGTTATTTGAATCATGGGTGAAGCTAGGGAGAGGATTTGAACCTCTGGGGAAAGGGCTTAAGCCTTCTGCACTTGCCGGGCTCTGCCACTCTAGCTGGTCCTTTTCTAGGATTGAAAGTGGTGGGGGAAGGCCCTCTTCACGGTTTAGTTGGTTTCACTGCTTAGAGCGGGGGGGGGGGGGGCGTGCTTGTGGTATTGGCCCCACTTTCTCGGTCCTTTCGTACTGGGGAGAGTGTGTCATAGATAGAAACCGACCTGGATTGCTCCGGTCTGAACTCAGATCACGTAGGACTGTTAATCGTTGAACAAACGAACCCTTAATAGCGGCTGCACCATTAGGATGTCCTGATCCAACATCGAGGTCGTAAACCCCCCTGTCGATATGGGCTCTTGAGGGGGATTGCGCTGTTATCCCTGGGGTAGCTTGGTCCATTAATCAATTATATTGGGTCTGGTCACTGTTAGCACTTTGAGGGGTAGCTCTAGGTAAAGAGGTATGGTCTTGTTTTTGGAGGATTTGTTCTCCTCCAAGGTCGCCCCAACCGAAAAATATCGACCAGGCTCTGCGATGGTAGTGGCCCCAGTGGGGTTGATTGAGGATTCGCGGTGGTCGTTGATTTTTAAGTTCCACAGGGTCTTCTCGTCTTATGTTCACATCCCCGCTTTTGCACGGGGAGATCAATTTCACTGATTATCTGTGAGAGACAGTTAAGACCTCGTTTAGCCATTCATACAAGTCTCGATTTATGGGACAATTGATTGCGCTACCTTTGCACGGTTAGGATACCGCGGCCGTTAAACCTAAGTCACCGGGCAGGCATCACCTTCAATACTTGTTTAATTTGCTGAAGGCTATGTTTTTGGTAAACAGTCGGGCCTTATTAATTTGCCGAGTTCCTTTCACAGATTTTAATCGCTCTTATAGGCGCTCCTGAGTCGGGTTAACAGGGTTAGTTAATACGTGGTCTTGTAGGGGTTTTTGTATCTGTCTAGGTCTGTTAATAATGTTTCTATGTAAGCTTGCGCCGTTAGAGGGGTGTGGCCCTGTACATGAGGGGCCTAGGATGATTCCTAGGATTGTTATGAGGATGGCAGCGGTTTTGGTGATAAGGGGTATGGTTATTGGGGGGGTTTTGGTTGGTGTGATGAAAGAGGTAATGATTATTCCTGCTGTAATGCTGCCTAGGGCGAGTCGGGTTAGGGGGGCGGTGATTAGTGGGTTGTTTTCGTTTATTGATACTATTGGGGGGATTCGGGTTTGTCCAGCTTGGACTAGGATGGTTATGCGGATGCTGTAGGTTGCGGTGAATGCTGTGGCTATAAGGGTTAGGAGTAGGGCTCAAGTATTTAGGTATGATGTGTTTAAGCTTTCGATGATGAGGTCTTTTGAGTAGAATCCGGCTAGGAATGGGGTTCCTATCAGCGCCAGGTTTCCGATGGTTAGGCAGGAAGTAGTGACTGGGAGTATTTTCTGTAGGCCTCCTATCTTTCGGATATCTTGTTCTCCGTTTAGGTTGTGGATGATAGACCCTGAGCATAGGAATAGTATGGCTTTAAAGAAGGCATGGGTTGAGATGTGTAGGAAGGCTAGTTGTGGGAGGTTTAGTCCGATAGTGACTATTATTAGTCCTAGTTGGCTGGATGTTGAGAAAGCAATGATTTTTTTGATGTCATTTTGGGTTAGGGCGCATGTGGCAGCGAATAGGGTTGATAGAGCACCTAGGCATAGGCAGGCAGTTAGGGCTGTCTGGTTGGTGGCTAGCAGGGGGTGCATGCGGATGAGCAGGATGATTCCGGCTACTACTATGGTACTGGAGTGCAGTAGGGCTGATACTGGGGTGGGGCCTTCTATTGCTGCGGGCAGTCATGGGTGGAGTCCAAATTGGGCGGATTTTCCTGCGGCTGCGAGGATTAATCCTATGAGGGGGAGGATTGGGGTTTGGTGGGGGTGTACGGCTTGTTGGATCTCTCAGGTGTTGAATGTTGAAGCTAGTCATGCTATGCTCAGGATCAGTCCGATGTCTCCGATTCGGTTGTAGATTACGGCTCGTAGGGCGGCGGTGTTGGCATCTGCTCGGCCTTGTCATCAGCCGATGAGAAGGAAGGACATGATTCGTACTCCTTCCCAGCCTACGAATAGGAGGAATATGTTGTTTGCGGTTGTTAGGAGGAGTATGGCGACTAGGAATGTCAGTAGGTAGGTGAAAAATTTTGTTACGTATGGCTCTGAGGCCATGTATCATATGGCGAATTGTAGGATTGATCATGTTACAAATAGGGCGATTGGAAGAAATGTTATTGAGTATTGGTCTATTTTTAGGCTCAGGGGGATTTTAAAGTTTATAATGAATTTTCACTCCCAGTGGCAGGTGACAGATTCTACTCCCGAGTAGATGAATGCGGTTGTAGGGGCTAGGCTAATTAGGAATGCGGTTTTAACAGCGCGGGTGGTGGCTTGTGGGGTGTTTTTAAAGTTTTTAAATAGAAATGGCAGGATGATTGGGGTTAGGAGGATTGTCAGCGTGAGTAGTGTGAGGGAGTTGATTAGTAGTGTGGGGTTCACTCCTTTTACTTGGATTTGCACCAAGATGGGTGGTTCCTAAGACCAGTGGATTGCTGTTATCCTTTAAAAGTAAGGGGGCTGAGGTTTTAGGCTCAGATGTAAGAGTTAGCAGCTCTTGTTGGTTAAACCCTCCCCTCGGCAGGTAAGAAGGTTTGAACTTCTATTCTTAGAATCACAGTCTAATGTTTGGTTTAAACTATACTTGCATGAGGGGATTCCGGAGATCAGTTCGGGTTTGAGGATTAGGAGGAATATTGGGATAATGTGGAGTGTTATGAGCAGGTGTTCTCGCGTGGTTGAGTTTTGCATAGATGTGATGTGGGAGGGGATTGAGCCTCGTTGGGTCATTAGTAGTATGAATAAGGTGTAGGAGGCGGTTAGTAGGGTTGCGATTCCTGTTAGGATGATCGTGAAGGCAGATCAGTTGAATAAGGTGATTATAATGGTTAGCTCTGCTATGAGGTTTGTTGTTGGGGGTAAGGCTATGTTTGTTAGATTGGCCAGCAATCATCAGGTAGCTATGAGTGGTAGGAGAGGTTGTAGGCCTCGTGTGAGTAGTAGAATTCGGCTGTGCGTACGTTCATAGTTTGTGTTGGCTAGGCAGAATAGTATGGAGGAAGTTAGTCCATGGGAAATTATTAGGATCATTGCCCCTGAGAATGATCAGTGGGTTTGGATTATTCCTGCGGCGATAACTAGGCCTATGTGGCTAACGGATGAATAAGCGATTAGTGATTTTAGGTCTGTCTGTCGTAGGCAGATTGAGCTAGTCATTAGGGCGCCTCATAGGGCCAGGGTTAGGAAGGGGTAGTGCAGGAGGTTGGACAGTGGGCCCATAAATAGAGTGACTCGTATAATTCCGTATCCTCCTAGCTTTAGTAGTAGGGCGGCGAGGAGTATTGAGCCTGCGATGGGTGCTTCTACGTGGGCTTTTGGCAGTCAGAGGTGTAGGCCGTATAGTGGGGCTTTTACTATGAATGCTATGAGCAGTGCTAGACCTGATAGTATTCCTGTCCATGAGGTGGATAGGGTTGGGTGGGTTAGTTGTAGGGTTGGCAGGTGCAGGGTGCCAATTTTCACGTATAGGTGTATGATTGTGATTAGCAGGGGTAGAGAGCTTACTGGCGTGTAGAATAGCAGGTAGATGCCAGCGCTTAGGCGTTCTGGTTGGTTCCCCCATCGGGTGATTAAGATTAGGGTGGGAATGAGGGTTGCTTCAAATGAGATGTAAAATAGTGCTAGTTCTGTGGTGGAAAAGGCTAGTAGGATGAATGGCTGGACTGCGACTAAGGTTGAGATAAAGATTCGTTTGCGTTGTAGGGGTTCTTGTTGCAGGTGGTTTTGGCTTGCTATGATTATGAGTGGGAGTAGTCAGCAGGATAGTACTAGGAGGGGGGATGAGATTTGGTCAATTCCTGTTCAGTTGGATAAAAATTTGTAGGGGTAGTAGGTTGGGATTAATCACTGTAGGCTTAGGGCAGCGATTAGGAGGCTGTATAAGGTGGTGTTAGTCCATAGAAATTTTGGTGGAGACAGCAGGGCTGTTGGAAGAAGTATAATTGTGGGTAGGATGATTTTTAGCATTGCAGGAGGTTTAGGTTGTGTAGATGGTCGGAGCCATGTGTGCGGGTGGAGGCTACTAGGATGGCCAGGCCTGTGCCCGCCTCACACGCTGAGAAGGTTAGCATGAGAATTGGTACCATGGTGAATGAGGAGACTTGGTTTTCGATGGATCATATTGATAGGCCTACGAATATCGATAATATTATGCTTTCAAGGCATAGTAGGGCGGATACTAGGTGGGTTCGGTGGAAGGCTAGTCCTAGTCCGCTGAAAATGAAGGCTGAGTAGAAGCTTAAATGTAGGGGCGACATAAGAAAGTTACAGGGTTGGCTGTAATCTGCTGGGTCGAAACCAGCTATCTTTTTGGTTAGACTAACTTTCTGTTATTCTGCTCATTCTAGGCCCCCTTGAATTCACTCGTAGGCCAGTCCGAGTGTTAGGAGAAGGAGGATCACTACAGTTCAGGTGAGGGTCATTAGGGGGGATTGGAGTTGGACGGCTCATGGCAGGGGGAGTAGGAGGGCGATTTCTAGGTCGAATAGGACGAACAGGATGGCTACTGAGGAAGAATCGGACTGAGAATGGTAATCGAGCAGATCCAAGTGGGTCAAATCCACATTCGTACGGTGAGAGTTTCTCTGAGTCGGGGTTTATTTGGGCGAGTCAGAAGTTTAATGCGGTTAGGGCGGCGCTTAGGATTGATGATAGGGCGAATATGAACATGAGTGCGTTCATTGCTCTCCTCTGGGTTTATACCAGATTCTAGAGATTGGAAGTCAATTGTAATTAATATACTAGAAGAGCAAGATCCTCATCAGTAGATGGTTATGTAGAGGAATAGTCAGATGATGTCTACGAAGTGTCAGTATCAGGCTGCTGCCTCGAATCCGAAGTGGTGGTCTGATGTAAAGTGGAACTTGATCAGTCGGAAGAGGCAGACGGTCAGGAAGGAGGATCCGATGATTACGTGGAGTCCGTGGAATCCAGTGGCAACGAAGAAGGTAGATCCGTAGACGCTATCGGCGATTGAGAATGGGGCTTCGTGGTATTCTATTGCTTGTAGGGCTGTGAAGTAGAATCCCAGGAGGATCGTTAGGGTTAGGGCGTGGATGGCGTGTTTTCGGTTTCCTTCTGTGATGCTGTGATGGGCTCACGTTACGGTAACGCCTGAGGCTAGTAGGATGGCTGTGTTTAGTAGGGGGACTTCTATCGGGTTGAGTGGTTTAATTCCTGTTGGGGGTCATTGGCCTCCTAGTTCTGGGGTTGGGGCCAGGCTCGAGTGGAAGAACGCTCAGAAGAACCCTAAGAAGAAGAATGCTTCGGATGTGATGAAAAGGATTATGCCGTATCGTAGGCCTTTTTGGACTGTGGGAGTGTGATGGCCTTGGAAGGTGCTTTCTCGTACAATGTCTCGTCATCATTGGAGTATTACTAGGAGTATTGAGATGAGGCCTAGGGTTAGTAGTATGGATGAGTTGTAGTGGAATCACATGATTAATCCTGAGGTTGTGAGTAGGGCGGCGGCTGCCCCGAAGATTGGTCAAGGGCTTGGGTCAACTATGTGGTATGAGTGTGCTTGGTGTGCCATTAGATGTTTTCTTGTAAGTATAGGCTTAGAAGGAGCACGAAGACGTAGGCCTGGATTATGGCTACTGCTACTTCTAGGATGGTTAGGAGTAGTAGGATGATTATTGTTAGGATGGATACTGCAGGAAGGGTGGGTATTAATGCAATGGAGGCTGTAGAGACGAGTTGGATGAGTAAGTGTCCTGCTGTAAGGTTGGCTGTAAGGCGGACTCCGAGGGCTAGGGGGCGGATTAGTAGGCTGGTTGTTTCGATCAGGATTAGTGTGGGGATTAGGGGTGTAGGGGTACCTTCGGGTAATAGGTGGGCTAAAGAGGCTGATGGTTGGTTTCGTAGGCCTGTTAGTAGTGTGGCGAGCCATAGTGGGAAGGCTAGGGCTATGTTCATAGATAGTTGGGTGGTTGGGGTGAATGTATATGGAAGGAGGCCTAGAAGGTTGATTGTAAGAAGTATGATTATTAGGGATGTAAATATTATGGCTCATTTGTGGCCATTTTTGTTGAGTGGGACTATTAGTTGTTTTGTGATTAGGTGAAGGAGTCATGTTTGGATAGTAGAAAGGCGGTTGTTGATTCATCGGTTGTTTGGGGACGGGAATAGTAGGGCTGGGAAGAGTAGGGATAGTAGGATTAAGGGGATGCCAAATAGATTGGGGCTGGAAAATTGGTCACAGAAGCTTAGGTTCATGGTCAGGATCATGGTGTGGGTTTGGTAGTGAGGGAGGTCTTATTTGATGGGGGGTTGGTTGTGGTGAAGGCTAGTAGTTTTGGTTGGATGAGGAGTGCTAGGGTTAATCAGGTTATAATTATGATTGAAAATCATGGTGCGGGGTTAAGCTGTGGCATATCATTAAGGAGGGGGAAGTCCCTCTTTGGCTAGCTTAAAAGGCTAGTGCTGTTGCATAGCTTCTTAATGATTAGGATGATGATAGAAGGGACGATCAGGCCTCGAAATGTGGGAGTGGGGTTGATTCTACTACAATGGGTATGTAGCTGTGATTAGCCCCGCAAATTTCTGAGCATTGTCCGTAAAATTCCCAGGCCGGGTGGTAATGAATGAAGTTTGGTTTAGTCGGCCTGGGATTGCGTCTGTTTTAACTCCGAGCGTTGGGACTGCTCAGGAGTGGAGTACGTCTCCTGCAGTAATGATCACGCGGATGGGGGATTCTATTGGGATAACTACGCGGTGGTCAACTTCTAGCAGTCGGAAGTGGCCGTTGGGTAAGTCTGGGGTGGGCACTATGTAGGAGTCGAAGGATAGGTCTTTGAGGTCTGTGTATTCGTAGCTTCAGTATCATTGGTGGCCGATGGCTTTTAGGGTGAGGTCTGGTTCATCGATTTCGTCCATTATGTAGAGGATTTGTAGGGATGGGAGGGCGAGGAGTACCAGGACGATAGCAGGTAGGATTGTCCAGATCAGCTCTACTTCTTGGGCGTCTACAGCATTGGACGAGAGTTTTTCTGTTAGTATGTGGGCTAAAAGGTAGAGAACTAGGCTGCAGATAGCTAGGGCAACGATTAGGGCGTGGTCGTGGAATTCAACGAGTTCTTCTATGATGGGTGATGAGGCGTCTTGGAATCCTAGTTGGGAGTGGTTGGCCACATGAGATGTACAGGATTTTTACCTGTGATTTAGTCTTGACAAGGCTATGTAATTGGTTTACTAACGTCTCATAAGAAAGAAGCATGAGCGGTTAACCTCCTGGGAGACCCAGAAAACTTCACCCCAGCAAACCCACTAGTAACCCCACCACACATCAAGCCAGAATGATACTTCCTATTCGCCTACGCCATCCTACGTTCAATCCCAAATAAACTAGGAGGCGTATTAGCACTGGCCGCCTCCGTACTGATCCTATTCCTAATCCCATTCCTGCACAAATCAAAACAACGAGCAATAACATTCCGACCACTCTCCCAGCTCCTATTCTGAGTACTAGTCGCCGACCTCCTCGTCCTAACATGAGTAGGAAGCCAACCCGTCGAACACCCATTCATCATCATCGGCCAACTCGCTTCAATCGCCTACTTCACTATCCTCCTATTTCTCCTCCCCGCCGCAAGCGCCCTAGAAAACAAAATACTCAACTGCTAAATACTCTAATAGTTTATAAAAACATTGGTCTTGTAAACCAAAGATTGAAGACTTACCACTTCTTAGAGTACCCCAAACTCAGAAAAAAAGGACTCAAACCTTTATCTCCAGCTCCCAAAGCTGGCATTTTCAATAAACTATTCTCTGACCCTAACCCCTAAACCGCCCGAATAGCACCCCGCGACAACCCCCGCACAAGCTCCAATACAACAAACAAAGTCAACAACAGCCCCCAACCCGCCACTAAAAACATCCCTGCCCCATGTGAATAAAACATGGAAACTCCACTAAAATCCGACCGAACAACAAACACCCCAACATTATTCACAGTAGAAACCCCGAACTTCCAAGCCCCCATAAACCCCCCAAACACCAACCCCCCAAAAACAATTGCCACAAACGCTACTGCACATCCAATCACCCGTCAATCCCCCCAAGCCCCAGGGAAAGGCTCCGCTGCTAAAGCTACTGAATAAACAAACACCACCAGCATACCCCCCAAATACACCATAAACAGCACTAAAGCCACGAACGAAACCCCAAGGCCCAGCAACCACCCGCACCCCGCCACAGACGCTAACACCAAACCAACAACCCCATAATACGGCGAAGGATTCGACGCCACACCCAAAACACCCACCGCAAAGCAAATCCCTAAAAAAAACATAAAATAAGTCATTATTCCTGCCCGGACACTACCCGAGGCCTGCGGCTCGAAAAGCCGCCATTGTTCTCAACTACAGGAACTAACCGCAAGCCCCCAATAATTCTACCCCATCTATGCCATTATGCTTAACCCCCCCCCCCTCCCCCCCCGAGGCGGGGGTATTTGGTTATGCATATTCGTGCATAAATTTATATACCCCATATACATACATACTATAGTACCAGTAATATACATTATATACGGACTATCTTATAAGCAGGTGCTAAACCCATACATGTACACGGCCATTAAACCCTTAAACACACTCCTACCAAACCACCCGGCATGAATGTTCTAGGACCATACCGCACAACACCCAATACAACTCCACTCAAGCGCATAACAAGACCCCATTTTAATGAATGCTCACAGGACATGCTCCAACAACAACTCTCCACCACATATCTCATGCAGTTCGTATCAGACGGATTTATTAATCGTACTCCTCACGTGAAATCAGCAACCCGTTGCACATAATGTCCGGTATGACTAGCTTCAGGCCCATACGTTCCCCCTAAACCCCTCGCCCTCCTCACATTTTTGCGCCTCTGGTTCCTCGGTCAGGGCCATCCATTGGGTTCACTCACCCCTCCTTGCCCTTCAAAGTGGCATCTGTGAGTACTTTCACCTTCTCAATGCGTAATCGCGGCATGTTCCAGCTTTTTGGCGCCTCTGGTTCCTCTTATTTTTTCCGGGGTTACCTCACAGGTGGCTATTCCCAGTGATCTCGGGGGTCCCACAATCTAAGCCTGGACACACCTGCCTCACGGCCTATCCTATATTTCAAGGGTCCCTCGATGAGACGGTTGGCGTATATGGGGAATCATCCTGACACTGATGCACTTTGACCACATTCAGTTAATGTTACCTCCACCCTCCGGGTTAAATGGGGCTATTGGATGAATGCTCGTTGGACATAGCACAAAACAACAAATCATTAAGCGCAACCCCTGCGCTTCACAAACTAAACCAGTAAACTTTCGCTAACCACCATGTAGCATAAACCTTCATCGCCCAATCCCAGCAAACTACCTCTAAAACTCCATTAATCATCCCTTCCATGACATCATCGGAACGATGTACATATACACACAAACACATACAAAATAACTTAAACTTATTAGAGAAACTCCAGTACTAAAAATAGTAAACACAAGCAATAATTTCATATACTTCACTCTCACTCACCACTCAACTATCAGCTAACCACACCCCCGTCCACATAGCTTAACACAAAGCATGGCACTGAAGTTGCCAAGATGGCATAAAACATGCCTGCGGACAAAAGACTTAGTCCTAACCTTACGGTTGGTTTTTGCTAAATATATACATGCAAGTATCCGCGCCCCAGTGTAAACGCCCTCGACCACCTACCCCCATACAGGCCTTGAGGAGCGGGTATCAGGCACACCCAAGTAGTAGCCCAAGACGCCTCGCTAAGCCACGCCCCCACGGGTATTCAGCAGTAATTAACATTAAGCAATGAGTGCAAACTTGACTTAGTTATAGCAACAGCCTAACTTCAAGGGTTGGTAAATCTTGTGCCAGCCACCGCGGTCATACAAGAAACCCAAATCAACCGTCCTATTGACACGGCGTAAAGAGTGGTAAAATGCCTATCCTAGCTAACTAAGATCAAAATGCAACTGAGCTGTCATAAGCCCAAGATGCACCTAAACACACCATTAAGATGATCTTAGGAACTAACGACTGATTTAAACCCACGAAAGCCAGGGCCCAAACTGGGATTAGATACCCCACTATGCCTGGCCCTAAATCTTGATACTTACTTTACCGAAGTATCCGCCAGAGAACTACGAGCACAAACGCTTAAAACTCTAAGGACTTGGCGGTGCCCCAAACCCACCTAGAGGAGCCTGTTCTACAATCGATAATCCCCGATTAACCCAACCACCCCTTGCCAACACAGCCTACATACCGCCGTCGCCAGCCCACCTCGAATGAGAGCACAACAGTGGACACAATAGCACCCCGCTAATAAGACAGGTCAAGGTATAGCCTATGGAGTGGAAGAAATGGGCTACATTCCCTATTCATAGGGCACACGGAAAGAAGCGTGAAACCACTTCTGGAAGGCGGATTTAGCAGTAAAGTGGGACAATAGAGCCTACTTTAAGCCGGCCCTGGGGCACGTACATACCGCCCGTCACCCTCCTCAAAAGCCACATCCCACATAACTAATACCATAAATACGCTGAAGATGAGGTAAGTCGTAACAAGGTAAGTGTACCGGAAGGTGTACTTAGAATATCAAGACGTAGCTATAACACCAAAGCACTCAGCTTACACCTGAAAGATATCTACTAGACCGGATCGTCTTGAAGCCCCCCCTCTAGCTCAACCACACAAATAGTACACCAAAACTAAAGAATTTACTAAACTAATTAAACTAAAGCATTTTACAGTCTTAGTATAGGCGATAGAAAAGACACTTAGACGCGATAGAGACCCCAGTACCGTAAGGGAAAGATGAAATAGCAGTGAAACAATCAAAGCGACAGACAGCAAAGATCAACCCTTGTACCTTTTGCATCATGGTTTAGCGAGAACAACCAAGCAAAGTGAACTAAAGTTTGCCCCCCCGAAACCCAAGCGAGCTACTTTCAAGCAGTTAAAGAGAGCGAACCCGTCTCTGTTGCAAAAGAGTGGGATGACTTGTCAGTAGAGGTGAAAAGCCAACCGAGCTGGGTGATAGCTGGTTACCTGTGAAACGAATCTAAGTTCCCCCTTAATCCTCCCTACCGGACATCCTGAACCCTAATGAGATGATTAAGAGCTATTTAATGGAGGGACAGCTCCATTAAAAAAGGACACAACCTCGACTAGCGGATAATTCTTACTACTGATCCTACCGTGGGCCCTAAAGCAGCCATCAAAAAAGAGTGCGTCAAAGCTCCACCACCTAAAAATACCAAAATAAGATGATTCCCTTATCACAAACAGGTCAACCTATGAATATAGGAGAATTAATGCTAAAATAAGTAACTCAGGGCCACACCCCTCTAACGGCGCAAGCTTACATAGAAACATTATTAACAGACCTAGACAGATACAAAAACCCCTACAAGACCACGTATTAACTAACCCTGTTAACCCGACTCAGGAGCGCCTATAAGAGCGATTAAAATCTGTGAAAGGAACTCGGCAAATTAATAAGGCCCGACTGTTTACCAAAAACATAGCCTTCAGCAAATTAAACAAGTATTGAAGGTGATGCCTGCCCGGTGACTTAGGTTTAACGGCCGCGGTATCCTAACCGTGCAAAGGTAGCGCAATCAATTGTCCCATAAATCGAGACTTGTATGAATGGCTAAACGAGGTCTTAACTGTCTCTCACAGATAATCAGTGAAATTGATCTCCCCGTGCAAAAGCGGGGATGTGAACATAAGACGAGAAGACCCTGTGGAACTTAAAAATCAACGACCACCGCGAATCCTCAATCAACCCCACTGGGGCCACTACCATCGCAGAGCCTGGTCGATATTTTTCGGTTGGGGCGACCTTGGAGGAGAACAAATCCTCCAAAAACAAGACCATACCTCTTTACCTAGAGCTACCCCTCAAAGTGCTAACAGTGACCAGACCCAATATAATTGATTAATGGACCAAGCTACCCCAGGGATAACAGCGCAATCCCCCTCAAGAGCCCATATCGACAGGGGGGTTTACGACCTCGATGTTGGATCAGGACATCCTAATGGTGCAGCCGCTATTAAGGGTTCGTTTGTTCAACGATTAACAGTCCTACGTGATCTGAGTTCAGACCGGAGCAATCCAGGTCGGTTTCTATCTATGACACACTCTCCCCAGTACGAAAGGACCGGGAAAGTGGGGCCAATACCACAAGCACGCCCCCCCCCCCCGCTCTAAGCAGTGAAACCAACTAAACCGTGAAGAGGGCCTTCCCCCACCACTTTCAATCCTAGAAAAGGACCAGCTAGAGTGGCAGAGCCCGGCAAGTGCAGAAGGCTTAAGCCCTTTCCCCAGAGGTTCAAATCCTCTCCCTAGCTTCACCCATGATTCAAATAACAACACTAAGCTGCCTCGTTATATCCCTCCTATACATCATCCCAATCCTGATTGCCGTAGCCTTCCTAACCCTAGTAGAACGGAAAATCCTAAGCTACATACAATCCCGCAAAGGCCCTAACGTTGTCGGGCCTTTTGGCCTACTTCAACCATTTGCGGACGGACTGAAACTATTTACCAAAGAGCCCATCCGACCCTCTACCTCTTCCCCACTTCTATTCATTCTGATACCAATACTAGCCCTTGTCCTAGCCCTCACCACTTGAGCACCACTACCACTCCCATTTCCCCTAGCAGATCTAAACCTCGGAGTTCTCTTCCTAATAGCCATGTCAAGCCTAGCCGTCTACTCAGTCCTATGATCAGGCTGAGCCTCGAACTCAAAATACGCACTAATCGGAGCCCTACGGGCAGTAGCACAGACCATTTCATACGAAGTGACACTGGCCATAATCCTGCTATCAATAATCATACTAAGCGGAAGCTACACACTCAGCTCCTTTGCCGTCGCACAGGAGCCTCTATACTTCATTTTCTCCTCATGACCCCTAGCAATAATATGATACGTATCCACCCTAGCAGAGACAAACCGAGCTCCTTTTGACCTCACAGAGGGTGAATCTGAGCTAGTCTCAGGGTTTAACGTTGAATACGCCGCAGGACCCTTCGCCTTATTCTTCCTAGCTGAATATGCGAACATTATGCTAATAAATACACTTACAGCCATCATATTCCTAAACCCAAGCGCCCTAGGGCCACCCACAGAACTATTCCCCGTCATCCTAGCCACAAAAGTCCTCCTACTATCTTCTGGTTTCTTATGGGTCCGAGCTTCATACCCACGATTCCGATATGACCAACTAATGCACCTACTATGAAAAAACTTCCTACCCCTCACACTAGCTCTGTGCCTCTGACACATCAGCATACCTATCTGCTATGCAGGCCTACCTCCTTACATAAGGAAATGTGCCTGAACTACAAAGGGTCACTATGATAAAGTGAACATAGAGGTATAACAGCCCTCTCATTTCCTGTTGACCTTAGAAAAGTAGGAATTGAACCCACACAAGAGAAATCAAAATTCTCCATACTTCCCTTATATTATTTTCTAGTAGAGTCAGCTAATCAAGCTATCGGGCCCATACCCCGAAAATGATGGTTTAACCCCCTCCTCTACTAATGAACCCTTACGCGACCCCAATCATAACCTTCAGCCTCATCTTGGGCACCACAATCACAATTTCCAGCAACCACTGAGTTCTGGCCTGGACAGGACTGGAGATCAACACACTAGCCATCATTCCCCTAATTGCCAAATCCCACCACCCACGAGCAGTAGAAGCCGCAACGAAATACTTCCTAACCCAAGCAGCTGCTTCCGCCCTGGTCCTATTCTCTAGCATAACCAATGCCTGAGTCACCGGCCAATGAGACATCACACAAATAAACCACCCAACCTCCTGTCTACTACTGACAGCAGCAATCGCTATTAAACTGGGCTTAGTGCCATTTCACTTCTGATTCCCAGAAGTACTACAAGGATCGCCACTAATAACAGCCCTGCTACTCTCGACCCTCATAAAATTCCCCCCACTAACCCTGCTCCTACTAACATCCAAATCCCTCGACCCAGCTCTACTCACCGCCATGGCCCTAGCCTCAACAGCACTAGGAGGCTGAATAGGACTGAACCAAACACAAACACGCAAAATCCTAGCCTTCTCGTCCATCTCCCACTTAGGCTGAATCGCCATCATCCTAGTTTACAGCCCCAAATTGGCCTTACTTACCTTCTACCTATACACAATCATAACATCAGCCGTATTCCTAGCCCTTAACAAAATCAAAGCCCTTAACCTATCCATGATCACAACCTCATGAACAAAAACCCCAGTGCTAAACGCCACCCTAATACTAGTACTTTTATCCCTAGCAGGCCTCCCCCCATTAACAGGCTTTATACCAAAGTGACTTATCATCCAAGAACTAACTAAACAGGAAATAACACCAGCAGCCATGGCAATTGCCATGCTATCACTGCTCAGCCTCTTCTTCTACCTACGCCTCGCATACCACTCAACAATTACCCTTCCCCCCAACTCCTCTAACCACATAAAACAATGATACACTAGCAAAGCCCCAAGCACACCTACTGCGGTCCTTGCCTCACTATCAATCCTCTTACTTCCCCTGTCCCCAATAATACATGCCATTGTCTAGAAACTTAGGATAACACCCCAAACCGAAGGCCTTCAAAGCCTTAAATAAGAGTTAAACCCTCTTAGTTTCTGCACATTAAGACTTACAGAATATTAACCTGTATCTTCTGAATGCAAGTCAGACGCTTTAATTAAGCTAAAGCCTCCCTAGACAGATGGGCTTCGATCCCACAAAACTCTAGTTAACAGCTAAATGCCTAAACCAATTGGCTTCTGCCTACAAAGACCCTGACGCACCCTAGTGCGCATCGATGAGCTTGCAACTCAACATGAATTTCACTACAGAGCCGATAAGAAGAGGAATTAAACCTCTGCAAAAAGGACTACAGCCTAACGCTTCAACACTCAGCCATCTTACCCGTCACCTTCATCAACCGATGACTATTTTCCACTAACCATAAGGATATTGGCACCCTGTACCTCATCTTCGGGGCATGAGCAGGAATAGTCGGCACCGCACTCAGCCTATTAATCCGCGCAGAACTAGGACAACCAGGAACTCTCCTAGGCGACGACCAAATTTACAATTGAAGGTGATGCCTGCCCGGTGACTTAGGTTTAACGGCCGCGGTATCCTAACCGTGCAAAGGTAGCGCAATCAATTGTCCCATAAATCGAGACTTGTATGAATGGCTAAACGAGGTCTTAACTGTCTCTCACAGATAATCAGTGAAATTGATCTCCCCGTGCAAAAGCGGGGATGTGAACATAAGACGAGAAGACCCTGTGGAACTTAAAAATCAACGACCACCGCGAATCCTCAATCAACCCCACTGGGGCCACTACCATCGCAGAGCCTGGTCGATATTTTTCGGTTGGGGCGACCTTGGAGGAGAACAAATCCTCCAAAAACAAGACCATACCTCTTTACCTAGAGCTACCCCTCAAAGTGCTAACAGTGACCAGACCCAATATAATTGATTAATGGACCAAGCTACCCCAGGGATAACAGCGCAATCCCCCTCAAGAGCCCATATCGACAGGGGGGTTTACGACCTCGATGTTGGATCAGGACATCCTAATGGTGCAGCCGCTATTAAGGGTTCGTTTGTTCAACGATTAACAGTCCTACGTGATCTGAGTTCAGACCGGAGCAATCCAGGTCGGTTTCTATCTATGACACACTCTCCCCAGTACGAAAGGACCGGGAAAGTGGGGCCAATACCACAAGCACGCCCCCCCCCTCTAAGCAGTGAAACCAACTAAACCGTGAAGAGGGCCTTCCCCCACCACTTTCAATCCTAGAAAAGGACCAGCTAGAGTGGCAGAGCCCGGCAAGTGCAGAAGGCTTAAGCCCTTTCCCCAGAGGTTCAAATCCTCTCCCTAGCTTCACCCATGATTCAAATAACAACACTAAGCTGCCTCGTTATATCCCTCCTATACATCATCCCAATCCTGATTGCCGTAGCCTTCCTAACCCTAGTAGAACGGAAAATCCTAAGCTACATACAATCCCGCAAAGGCCCTAACGTTGTCGGGCCTTTTGGCCTACTTCAACCATTTGCGGACGGACTGAAACTATTTACCAAAGAGCCCATCCGACCCTCTACCTCTTCCCCACTTCTATTCATTCTGATACCAATACTAGCCCTTGTCCTAGCCCTCACCACTTGAGCACCACTACCACTCCCATTTCCCCTAGCAGATCTAAACCTCGGAGTTCTCTTCCTAATAGCCATGTCAAGCCTAGCCGTCTACTAAGTCCTATGATCAGGCTGAGCCTCGAACTCAAAATACGCACTAATCGGAGCCCTACGGGCAGTAGCACAGACCATTTCATACGAAGTGACACTGGCCATAATCCTGCTATCAATAATCATACTAAGCGGAAGCTACACACTCAGCTCCTTTGCCATCGCACAGGAGCCTCTATACTTCATTTTCTCCTCATGACCCCTAGCAATAATATGATACGTATCCACCCTAGCAGAGACAAACCGAGCTCCTTTTGACCTCACAGAGGGTGAATCTGAGCTAGTCTCAGGGTTTAACGTTGAATACGCCGCAGGACCCTTCGCCTTATTCTTCCTAGCTGAATATGCGAACATTATGCTAATAAATACACTTACAGCCATCATATTCCTAAACCCAAGCGCCCTAGGGCCACCCACAGAACTATTCCCCGTCATCCTAGCCACAAAAGTCCTCCTACTATCTTCTGGTTTCTTATGGGTCCGAGCTTCATACCCACGATTCCGATATGACCAACTAATGCACCTACTATGAAAAAACTTCCTACCCCTCACACTAGCTCTGTGCCTCTGACACATCAGCATACCTATCTGCTATGCAGGCCTACCTCCTTACATAAGGAAATGTGCCTGAACTACAAAGGGTCACTATGATAAAGTGAACATAGAGGTATAACAGCCCTCTCATTTCCTGTTGACCTTAGAAAAGTAGGAATTGAACCCACACAAGAGAAATCAAAATTCTCCATACTTCCCTTATATTATTTTCTAGTAGAGTCAGCTAATCAAGCTATCGGGCCCATACCCCGAAAATGATGGTTTAACCCCCTCCTCTACTAATGAACCCTTACGCGACCCCAATCATAACCTTCAGCCTCATCTTGGGCACCACCATCACAATTTCCAGCAACCACTGAGTTCTGGCCTGGACAGGACTGGAGATCAACGCACTAGCCATCATTCCCCTAATTGCCAAATCCCACCACCCACGAGCAGTAGAAGCCGCAACGAAATACTTCCTAACCCAAGCAGCTGCTTCCGCCCTGGTCCTATTCTCTAGCATAACCAATGCCTGAGTCACCGGCCAATGAGACATCACACAAATAAACCACCCAACCTCCTGTCTACTACTGACAGCAGCAATCGCTATTAAACTGGGCCTAGTGCCATTTCACTTCTGATTCCCAGAAGTACTACAAGGATCGCCACTAATAACAGCCCTGCTACTCTCGACCCTCATAAAATTCCCCCCACTAACCCTGCTCCTACTAACATCCAAATCCCTCGACCCAGCTCTACTCACCGCCATGGCCCTAGCCTCAACAGCACTAGGAGGCTGAATAGGACTGAACCAAACACAAACACGCAAAATCCTAGCCTTCTCGTCCATCTCCCACTTAGGCTGAATCGCCATCATCCTAGTTTACAGCCCCAAATTGGCCTTACTTACCTTCTACCTATACACAATCATAACATCAGCCGTATTCCTAGCCCTTAACAAAATCAAAGCCCTTAACCTATCCATGATCACAACCTCATGAACAAAAACCCCAGTGCTAAACGCCACCCTAATACTAGTACTTTTATCCCTAGCAGGCCTCCCCCCATTAACAGGCTTTATACCAAAGTGACTTATCATCCAAGAACTAACTAAACAGGAAATAACACCAGCAGCCATGGCAATTGCCATGCTATCACTGCTCAGCCTCTTCTTCTACCTACGCCTCGCATACCACTCAACAATTACCCTTCCCCCCAACTCCTCTAACCACATAAAACAATGATACACTAGCAAAGCCCCAAGCACACCTACTGCGGTCCTTGCCTCACTATCAATCCTCTTACTTCCCCTGTCCCCAATAATACATGCCATTGTCTAGAAACTTAGGATAACACCCCAAACCGAAGGCCTTCAAAGCCTTAAATAAGAGTTAAACCCTCTTAGTTTCTGCACATTAAGACTTACAGAATATTAACCTGTATCTTCTGAATGCAAGTCAGACGCTTTAATTAAGCTAAAGCCTCCCTAGACAGATGGGCTTCGATCCCACAAAACTCTAGTTAACAGCTAAATGCCTAAACCAATTGGCTTCTGCCTACAAAGACCCTGACGCACCCTAGTGCGCATCGATGAGCTTGCAACTCAACATGAATTTCACTACAGAGCCGATAAGAAGAGGAATTAAACCTCTGCAAAAAGGACTACAGCCTAACGCTTCAACACTCAGCCATCTTACCCGTCACCTTCATCAACCGATGACTATTTTCCACTAACCATAAGGATATTGGCACCCTGTACCTCATCTTCGGGGCATGAGCAGGAATAGTCGGCACCGCACTCAGCCTATTAATCCGCGCAGAACTAGGACAACCAGGAACTCTCCTAGGCGACGACCAAATTTACAATGTAATCGTTACCGCTCACGCCTTTGTAATAATCTTCTTTATAGTCATACCCATCATGATCGGAGGATTCGGCAACTGATTAGTCCCCCTCATAATCGGTGCCCCCGACATAGCATTCCCGCGAATAAACAACATAAGCTTTTGACTCCTCCCCCCATCATTCCTCCTCCTACTAGCCTCATCCACTGTAGAAGCTGGCGCCGGCACAGGCTGAACTGTCTACCCTCCCCTAGCAGGTGACCTTGCCCACGCCGGAGCTTCAGTAGACCTGGCTATCTTCTCACTCCACTTAGCCGGTATCTCCTCCATCCTTGGGGCCATCAACTTTATCACCACAGCCATCAACATAAAACCCCCCGCACTCTCACAATACCAAACCCCACTATTTGTCTGATCCGTACTAATTACCGCCATCCTACTCCTTCTATCACTCCCCGTACTCGCCGCCGGTATTACAATATTACTAACTGATCGAAACCTAAACACCACATTCTTCGACCCCGCTGGAGGAGGAGACCCAATCCTGTACCAACACCTATTCTGATTCTTCGGACACCCAGAAGTCTATATTCTGATCCTACCGGGGTTCGGAATCATCTCACACGTAGTCACGTACTACTCAGGCAAAAAGGAGCCCTTCGGCTACATGGGAATAGTCTGAGCCATACTATCCATCGGCTTCCTAGGATTCATCGTCTGAGCTCACCACATGTTTACAGTAGGAATAGACGTTGATACCCGAGCCTACTTTACATCAGCCACTATAATCATTGCCATCCCTACCGGAATCAAAGTATTTAGCTGACTAGCCACCTTGCACGGAGGAACAATCAAATGAGACCCCCCCCAATACTATGAGCTCTAGGATTTATCTTCCTATTTACCATCGGAGGATTAACAGGAATCGTTCTTGCAAACTCTTCCCTAGACATCGCCCTGCACGACACGTACTACGTAGTTGCCCACTTCCACTACGTCCTATCCATAGGCGCCGTCTTTGCCATTCTAGCAGGATTTACTCACTGATTCCCACTACTCACTGGGTTTACCCTACACCAAACATGAGCAAAAGCCCACTTCGGGGTAATATTTACAGGAGTAAACCTAACGTTCTTCCCCCAGCACTTCCTAGGCCTAGCAGGAATACCCCGACGATACTCGGACTATCCCGACGCCTACACACTATGAAACACCATTTCCTCCATCGGCTCCCTAATCTCAATAGTAGCCGTAATCATACTAATATTCATCATCTGAGAAGCCTTTCTGGCCCAACGAAAAGTCCTACAACCAGAACTAACTACCACAAACGTTGAATGAATCCACGGCTGCCCTCCCCCATACCATACTTTCGAGGAACCGGCCTTCGTCCAAGTACAAGAAAGGAAGGAATCGAACCCTCACATGCTGGTTTCAAGCCAACTGCATTCACCGCTCATGCTTCTTTCTTATGAGACGTTAGTAAACCAATTACATAGCCTTGTCAAGACTAAATCACAGGTAAAAATCCTGTACATCTCATGTGGCCAACCACTCCCAACTAGGATTCCAAGACGCCTCATCACCCATCATAGAAGAACTCGTTGAATTCCACGACCACGCCCTAATCGTTGCCCTAGCTATCTGCAGCCTAGTTCTCTACCTTTTAGCCCACATACTAACAGAAAAACTCTCGTCCAATGCTGTAGACGCCCAAGAAGTAGAGCTGATCTGGACAATCCTACCTGCTATCGTCCTGGTACTCCTCGCCCTCCCATCCCTACAAATCCTCTACATAATGGACGAAATCGACGAACCAGACCTCACCCTAAAAGCCATCGGCCACCAATGATACTGAAGCTACGAATACACAGACTTCAAAGACCTATCATTCGACTCCTACATAGTGCCCACCCCAGACTTACCCAACGGCCACTTCCGACTGCTAGAAGTTGACCACCGCGTAGTTATCCCAATAGAATCCCCCATCCGCGTGATCATTACTGCAGGAGACGTACTCCACTCCTGAGCAGTCCCAACGCTCGGAGTTAAAACAGACGCAATCCCAGGCCGACTAAACCAAACTTCATTCATTACCACCCGGCCTGGGATTTTTTACGGACAATGCTCAGAAATTTGCGGGGCTAATCACAGCTACATACCCATTGTAGTAGAATCAACCCCACTCCCACATTTCGAGGCCTGATCGTCCCTTCTATCATCATCCTAATCATTAAGAAGCTATGCAACAGCACTAGCCTTTTAAGCTAGCCAAAGAGGGACTTCCCCCTCCTTAATGATATGCCACAGCTTAACCCCGCACCATGATTTTCAATCATAATTATAACCTGATTAACCCTAGCACTCCTCATCCAACCAAAACTACTAGCCTTCACCACAACCAACCCCCCATCAAATAAGACCTCCCTCACTACCAAACCCACACCATGATCCTGACCATGAACCTAAGCTTCTTTGACCAATTTTCCAGCCCCAATCTATTCGGCATCCCCTTAATCCTACTATCCCTACTCTTCCCAGCCCTACTATTCCCGTCCCCAAACAACCGATGAATCAACAACCGCCTTTCTACTATCCAAACATGACTCCTTCACCTAATCACAAAACAACTAATAGTCCCACTCAACAAAAATGGCCACAAATGAGCCATAATATTTACATCCCTAATAATCATACTTCTTACAATCAACCTTCTAGGCCTCCTTCCATATACATTCACCCCAACCACCCAACTATCTATGAACATAGCCCTAGCCTTCCCACTATGGCTCGCCACACTACTAACAGGCATGTTTAACCATGTACGTGCCCCAGGGCCGGCTTAAAGTAGGCTCTATTGTCCCACTTCACTGCTAAATCCGCCTTCCAGAAGTGGTTTCACGCTTCTTTCCGTGTGCCCTATGAATAGGGAATGTAGCCCATTTCTTCCACTCCATAGGCTATACCTTGACCTGTCTTATTAGCGGGGTGCTATTGTGTCCACTGTTGTGCTCTCATTCGAGGTGGGCTGGCGACGGCGGTATGTAGGCTGTGTTGGCAAGGGGTGGTTGGGTTAATCGGGGATTATCGATTGTAGAACAGGCTCCTCTAGGTGGGTTTGGGGCACCGCCAAGTCCTTAGAGTTTTAAGCGTTTGTGCTCGTAGTTCTCTGGCGGATACTTCGGTAAAGTAAGTATCAAGATTTAGGGCCAGGCATAGTGGGGTATCTAATCCCAGTTTGGGCCCTGGCTTTCGTGGGTTTAAATCAGTCGTTAGTTCCTAAGATCATCTTAATGGTGTGTTTAGGTGCATCTTGGGCTTATGACAGCTCAGTTGCATTTTGATCTTAGTTAGCTAGGATAGGCATTTTACCACTCTTTACGCCGTGTCAATAGGACGGTTGATTTGGGTTTCTTGTATGACCGCGGTGGCTGGCACAAGATTTACCAACCCTTGAAGTTAGGCTGTTGCTATAACTAAGTCAAGTTTGCACTCATTGCTTAATGTTAATTACTGCTGAATACCCGTGGGGGCGTGGCTTAGCGAGGCGTCTTGGGCTACTACTTGGGTGTGCCTGATACCCGCTCCTCAAGGCCTGTATGGGGGTAGGTGGTCGAGGGCGTTTACACTGGGGCGCGGATACTTGCATGTATATATTTAGCAAAAACCAACCGTAAGGTTAGGACTAAGTCTTTTGTCCGCAGGCATGTTTTATGCCATCTTGGCAACTTCAGTGCCATGCTTTGTGTTAAGCTATGTGGACGGGGGTGTGGTTAGCTGATAGTTGAGTGGTGAGTGAGAGTGAAGTATATGAAATTATTGCTTGTGTTTACTATTTTTAGTACTGGAGTTTCTCTAAGTCCTAGGACTAGGAGGAAATGGTGTTTCATAGTGTGTAGGCGTCGGGATAGTCCGAGTATCGTCGGGGTATTCCTGCTAGGCCTAGGAAGTGCTGGGGGAAGAACGTTAGGTTTACTCCTGTAAATATTACCCCGAAGTGGGCTTTTGCTCATGTTTGGTGTAGGGTAAACCCAGTGAGTAGTGGGAATCAGTGAGTAAATCCTGCTAGAATGGCAAAGACGGCGCCTATGGATAGGACGTAGTGGAAGTGGGCAACTACGTAGTACGTGTCGTGCAGGGCGATGTCTAGGGAAGAGTTTGCAAGAACGATTCCTGTTAATCCTCCGATGGTAAATAGGAAGATAAATCCTAGAGCTCATAGTATTGGGGGGGGTCTCATTTGATTGTTCCTCCGTGCAGGGTGGCTAGTCAGCTAAATACTTTGATTCCAGTAGGGATGGCAATGATTATAGTGGCTGATGTAAAGTAGGCTCGGGTATCAACGTCTATTCCTACTGTAAACATGTGGTGAGCTCAGACGATGAATCCTAGGAAGCCGATGGATAGTATGGCTCAGACTATTCCCATGTAGCCGAAGGGCTCCTTTTTGCCTGAGTAGTACGTGACTACGTGTGAGATGATTCCGAACCCCGGTAGGATCAGAATATAGACTTCTGGGTGTCCGAAGAATCAGAATAGGTGTTGGTACAGGATTGGGTCTCCTCCTCCAGCGGGGTCGAAGAATGTGGTGTTTAGGTTTCGATCAGTTAGTAATATTGTAATACCGGCGGCGAGTACGGGGAGTGATAGAAGGAGTAGGATGGCGGTAATTAGTACGGATCAGACAAATAGTGGGGTTTGGTATTGTGAGAGTGCGGGGGGTTTTATGTTGATGGCTGTGGTGATAAAGTTGATGGCCCCAAGGATGGAGGAGATACCGGCTAAGTGGAGTGAGAAGATAGCCAGGTCTACTGAAGCTCCGGCGTGGGCAAGGTCACCTGCTAGGGGAGGGTAGACAGTTCAGCCTGTGCCGGCGCCAGCTTCTACAGTGGATGAGGCTAGTAGGAGGAGGAATGATGGGGGGAGGAGTCAAAAGCTTATGTTGTTTATTCGCGGGAATGCTATGTCGGGGGCACCGATTATGAGGGGGACTAATCAGTTGCCGAATCCTCCGATCATGATGGGTATGACTATAAAGAAGATTATTACAAAGGCGTGAGCGGTAACGATTACATTGTAAATTTGGTCGTCGCCTAGGAGAGTTCCTGGTTGTCCTAGTTCTGCGCGGATTAATAGGCTGAGTGCGGTGCCGACTATTCCTGCTCATGCCCCGAAGATGAGGTACAGGGTGCCAATATCCTTATGGTTAGTGGAAAATAGTCATCGGTTGATGAAGGTGACGGGTAAGATGGCTGAGTGTTGAAGCGTTAGGCTGTAGTCCTTTTTACAGAGGTTTAATTCCTCTTCTTATCGGCTCTGTAGTGAAATTCATGTTGAGTTGCAAGCTCATCGATGCGCACTAGGGTGCGTCAGGGTCTTTGTAGGCAGAAGCCAATTGGTTTAGGCATTTAGCTGTTAACTAGAGTTTTGTGGGATCGAAGCCCATCTGTCTAGGGAGGCTTTAGCTTAATTAAAGCGTCTGACTTGCATTCAGAAGATACAGGTTAATATTCTGTAAGTCTTAATGTGCAGAAACTAAGAGGGTTTAACTCTTATTTAAGGCTTTGAAGGCCTTCGGTTTGGGGTGTTATCCTAAGTTTCTAGACAATGGCATGTATTATTGGGGACAGGGGAAGTAAGAGGATTGATAGTGAGGCAAGGACCGCAGTAGGTGTGCTTGGGGCTTTGCTAGTGTATCATTGTTTTATGTGGTTAGAGGAGTTGGGGGGAAGGGTAATTGTTGAGTGGTATGCGAGGCGTAGGTAGAAGAAGAGGCTGAGCAGTGATAGCATGGCAATTGCCATGGCTGCTGGTGTTATTTCCTGTTTAGTTAGTTCTTGGATGATAAGTCACTTTGGTATAAAGCCTGTTAATGGGGGGAGGCCTGCTAGGGATAAAAGTACTAGTATTAGGGTGGCGTTTAGCACTGGGGTTTTTGTTCATGAGGTTGTGATCATGGATAGGTTAAGGGCTTTGATTTTGTTAAGGGCTAGGAATACGGCTGATGTTATGATTGTGTATAGGTAGAAGGTAAGTAAGGCCAATTTGGGGCTGTAAACTAGGATGATGGCGATTCAGCCTAAGTGGGAGATGGACGAGAAGGCTAGGATTTTGCGTGTTTGTGTTTGGTTCAGTCCTATTCAGCCTCCTAGTGCTGTTGAGGCTAGGGCCATGGCGGTGAGTAGAGCTGGGTCGAGGGATTTGGATGTTAGTAGGAGCAGGGTTAGTGGGGGGAATTTTATGAGGGTCGAGAGTAGCAGGGCTGTTATTAGTGGCGATCCTTGTAGTACTTCTGGGAATCAGAAGTGAAATGGCACTAGGCCCAGTTTAATAGCGATTGCTGCTGTCAGTAGTAGACAGGAGGTTGGGTGGTTTATTTGTGTGATGTCTCATTGGCCGGTGACTCAGGCATTGGTTATGCTAGAGAATAGGACCAGGGCGGAAGCAGCTGCTTGGGTTAGGAAGTATTTCGTTGCGGCTTCTACTGCTCGTGGGTGGTGGGATTTGGCAATTAGGGGAATGATGGCTAGTGCGTTGATCTCCAGTCCTGTCCAGGCCAGAACTCAGTGGTTGCTGGAAATTGTGATGGTGGTGCCCAAGATGAGGCTGAAGGTTATGATTGGGGTCGCGTAAGGGTTCATTAGTAGAGGAGGGGGTTAAACCATCATTTTCGGGGTATGGGCCCGATAGCTTGATTAGCTGACTCTACTAGAAAATAATATAAGGGAAGTATGGAGAATTTTGATTTCTCTTGTGTGGGTTCAATTCCTACTTTTCTAAGGTCAACAGGAAATGAGAGGGCTGTTATACCTCTATGTTCACTTTATCATAGTGACCCTTTGTAGTTCAGGCACATTTCCTTATGTAAGGAGGTAGGCCTGCATAGCAGATAGGTATGCTGATGTGTCAGAGGCACAGAGCTAGTGTGAGGGGTAGGAAGTTTTTTCATAGTAGGTGCATTAGTTGGTCATATCGGAATCGTGGGTATGAAGCTCGGACCCATAAGAAACCAGAAGATAGTAGGAGGACTTTTGTGGCTAGGATGACGGGGAATAGTTCTGTGGGTGGCCCTAGGGCGCTTGGGTTTAGGAATATGATGGCTGTAAGTGTATTTATTAGCATAATGTTCGCATATTCAGCTAGGAAGAATAAGGCGAAGGGTCCTGCGGCGTATTCAACGTTAAACCCTGAGACTAGCTCAGATTCACCCTCTGTGAGGTCAAAAGGAGCTCGGTTTGTCTCTGCTAGGGTGGATACGTATCATATTATTGCTAGGGGTCATGAGGAGAAAATGAAGTATAGAGGCTCCTGTGCGACGGCAAAGGAGCTGAGTGTGTAGCTTCCGCTTAGTATGATTATTGATAGCAGGATTATGGCCAGTGTCACTTCGTATGAAATGGTCTGTGCTACTGCCCGTAGGGCTCCGATTAGTGCGTATTTTGAGTTCGAGGCTCAGCCTGATCATAGGACTGAGTAGACGGCTAGGCTTGACATGGCTATTAGGAAGAGAACTCCGAGGTTTAGATCTGCTAGGGGAAATGGGAGTGGTAGTGGTGCTCAAGTGGTGAGGGCTAGGACAAGGGCTAGTATTGGTATCAGAATGAATAGAAGTGGGGAAGAGGTAGAGGGTCGGATGGGCTCTTTGGTAAATAGTTTCAGTCCGTCCGCAAATGGTTGAAGTAGGCCAAAAGGCCTGACAACGTTAGGGCCTTTGCGGGATTGTATGTAGCTTAGGATTTTCCGTTCTACTAGGGTTAGGAAGGCTACGGCAATCAGGATTGGGATGATGTATAGGAGGGATATAACGAGGCAGCTTAGTGTTGTTATTTGAATCATGGGTGAAGCTAGGGAGAGGATTTGAACCTCTGGGGAAAGGGCTTAAGCCTTCTGCACTTGCCGGGCTCTGCCACTCTAGCTGGTCCTTTTCTAGGATTGAAAGTGGTGGGGGAAGGCCCTCTTCACGGTTTAGTTGGTTTCACTGCTTAGAGGGGGGGGGCGTGCTTGTGGTATTGGCCCCACTTTCCCGGTCCTTTCGTACTGGGGAGAGTGTGTCATAGATAGAAACCGACCTGGATTGCTCCGGTCTGAACTCAGATCACGTAGGACTGTTAATCGTTGAACAAACGAACCCTTAATAGCGGCTGCACCATTAGGATGTCCTGATCCAACATCGAGGTCGTAAACCCCCCTGTCGATATGGGCTCTTGAGGGGGATTGCGCTGTTATCCCTGGGGTAGCTTGGTCCATTAATCAATTATATTGGGTCTGGTCACTGTTAGCACTTTGAGGGGTAGCTCTAGGTAAAGAGGTATGGTCTTGTTTTTGGAGGATTTGTTCTCCTCCAAGGTCGCCCCAACCGAAAAATATCGACCAGGCTCTGCGATGGTAGTGGCCCCAGTGGGGTTGATTGAGGATTCGCGGTGGTCGTTGATTTTTAAGTTCCACAGGGTCTTCTCGTCTTATGTTCACATCCCCGCTTTTGCACGGGGAGATCAATTTCACTGATTATCTGTGAGAGACAGTTAAGACCTCGTTTAGCCATTCATACAAGTCTCGATTTATGGGACAATTGATTGCGCTATCTTTGCACGGTTAGGATACCGCGGCCGTTAAACCTAAGTCACCGGGCAGGCATCACCTTCAATATTTGTTTAATTTGCTGAAGGCTATGTTTTTGGTAAACAGTCGGGCCTTATTAATTTGCCGAGTTCCTTTCACAGATTTTAATCGCTCTTATAGGCGCTCCTGAGTCGGGTTAACAGGGTTAGTTAATACGTGGTCTTGTAGGGGTTTTTGTATCTGTCTAGGTCTGTTAATAATGTTTCTATGTAAGCTTGCGCCGTTAGAGGGGTGTGGCCCTGTACATGAGGGGCCTAGGATGATTCCTAGGATTGTTATGAGGGTGGCAGCGGTTTTGGTGATAAGGGGTATGGTTATTGGGGGGGTTTTGGTTGGTGTGATGAAAGAGGTAATGATTATTCCTGCTGTAATGCTGCCTAGGGCGAGTCGGGTTAGGGGGGCGGTGATTAGTGGGTTGTTTTCGTTTATTGATACTATTGGGGGGATTCGGGTTTGTCCAGCTTGGACTAGGATGGTTATGCGGATGCTGTAGGTTGCGGTGAATGCTGTGGCTATAAGGGTTAGGAGTAGGGCTCAAGTATTTAGGTATGATGTGTTTAAGCTTTCGATGATGAGGTCTTTTGAGTAGAATCCGGCTAGGAATGGGGTTCCTATCAGCGCCAGGTTTCCGATGGTTAGGCAGGAAGTAGTGACTGGGAGTATTTTCTGTAGGCCTCCTATCTTTCGGATATCTTGTTCTCCGTTTAGGTTGTGGATGATAGACCCTGAGCATAGGAATAGTATGGCTTTAAAGAAGGCATGGGTTGAGATGTGTAGGAAGGCTAGTTGTGGGAGGTTTAGTCCGATAGTGACTATTATTAGTCCTAGTTGGCTGTATGTTGAGAAAGCAATGATTTTTTTGATGTCATTTTGGGTTAGGGCGCATGTGGCAGCGAATAGGGTTGATAGAGCACCTAGGCATAGGCAGGCAGTTAGGGCTGTCTGGTTGGTGGCTAGCAGGGGGTGCATGCGGATGAGCAGGAAGATTCCGGCTACTACTATGGTACTGGAGTGCAGTAGGGCTGATACTGGGGTGGGGCCTTCTATTGCTGCGGGCAGTCATGGGTGGAGTCCAAATTGGGCGGATTTTCCTGCGGCTGCGAGGATTAATCCTATGAGGGGGAGGATTGGGGTTTGGTGGGGGTGTACGGCTTGTTGGATCTCTCAGGTGTTGAATGTTGAAGCTAGTCATGCTATGCTCAGGATCAGTCCGATGTCTCCGATTCGGTTGTAGATTACGGCTCGTAGGGCGGCGGTGTTGGCATCTGCTCGGCCTTGTCATCAGCCGATGAGAAGGAAGGACATGATTCGTACTCCTTCCCAGCCTACGAATAGGAGGAATATGTTGTTTGCGGTTGTTAGGAGGAGTATGGCGACTAGGAATGTCAGTAGGTAGGTGAAAAATTTTGTTACGTATGGCTCTGAGGCCATGTATCATATGGCGAATTGTAGGATTGATCATGTTACAAATAGGGCGATTGGAAGAAATGTTATTGAGTATTGGTCTATTTTTAGGCTCAGGGGGATTTTAAAGTTTATAATGAATTTTCACTCCCAGTGGCAGGTGACAGATTCTACTCCCGAGTAGATGAATGCGGTTGTAGGGGCTAGGCTAATTAGGAATGCGGTTTTAACAGCGCGGGTGGTGGCTTGTGGGGTGTTTTTAAAGTTTTTAAATAGAAATGGCAGGATGATTGGGGTTAGGAGGATTGTCAGCGTGAGTAGTGTGAGGGAGTTGATTAGTAGTGTGGGGTTCACTACTTTTACTTGGATTTGCACCAAGATGGGTGGTTCCTAAGACCAGTGGATTGCTGTTATCCTTTAAAAGTAAGGGGGCTGAGGTTTTAGGCTCAGATGTAAGAGTTAGCAGCTCTTGTTGGTTAAACCCTCCCCTCGGCAGGTAAGAAGGTTTGAACTTCTATTCTTAGAATCACAGTCTAATGTTTGGTTTAAACTATACTTGCATGAGGGGATTCCGGAGATCAGTTCGGGTTTGAGGATTAGGAGGAATATTGGGATAATGTGGAGTGTTATGAGCAGGTGTTCTCGCGTGGTTGAGTTTTGCATAGATGTGATGTGGGAGGGGATTGAGCCTCGTTGGGTCATTAGTAGTATGAATAAGGTGTAGGAGGCGGTTAGTAGGGTTGCGATTCCTGTTAGGATGATCGTGAAGGCAGATCAGTTGAATAAGGTGATTATAATGGTTAGCTCTGCTATGAGGTTTGTTGTTGGGGGTAAGGCTATGTTTGTTAGATTGGCCAGCAATCATCAGGTAGCTATGAGTGGTAGGAGAGGTTGTAGGCCTCGTGTGAGTAGTAGAATTTGGCTGTGCGTACGTTCATAGTTTGTGTTGGCTAGGCAGAATAGTATGGAGGAAGTTAGTCCATGGGAAATTATTAGGATCATTGCCCCTGAGAATGATCAGTGGGTTTGGATTATTCCTGCGGCGATAACTAGGCCTATGTGGCTAACGGATGAATAAGCGATTAGTGATTTTAGGTCTGTCTGTCGTAGGCAGATTGAGCTAGTCATTAGGGCGCCTCATAGGGCCAGGGTTAGGAAGGGGTAGTGCAGGAGGTTGGACAGTGGGCCCATAAATAGAGTGACTCGTATAATTCCGTATCCTCCTAGCTTTAGTAGTAGGGCGGCGAGGAGTATTGAGCCTGCGATGGGTGCTTCTACGTGGGCTTTTGGCAGTCAGAGGTGTAGGCCGTATAGTGGGGCTTTTACTATGAATGCTATGAGCAGTGCTAGACCTGATAGTATTCCTGTCCATGAGGTGGATAGGGTTGGGTGGGTTAGTTGTAGGGTTGGCAGGTGCAGGGTGCCAATTTTCACGTATAGGTGTATGATTGTGATTAGCAGGGGTAGAGAGCTTACTGGCGTGTAGAATAGCAGGTAGATGCCAGCGCTTAGGCGTTCTGGTTGGTTCCCCCATCGGGTGATTAAGATTAGGGTGGGAATGAGGGTTGCTTCAAATGAGATGTAAAATAGTGCTAGTTCTGTGGTGGAAAAGGCTAGTAGGATGAATGGCTGGACTGCGACTAAGGTTGAGATAAAGATTCGTTTGCGTTGTAGGGGTTCTTGTTGCAGGTGATTTTGGCTTGCTATGATTATGAGTGGGAGTAGTCAGCAGGATAGTACTAGGAGGGGGGATGAGATTTGGTCAATTCCTGTTCAGTTGGATAAAAATTTGTAGGGGTAGTAGGTTGGGATTAATCACTGTAGGCTTAGGGCAGCGATTAGGAGGCTGTATAAGGTGGTGTTAGTCCATAGAAATTTTGGTGGAGACAGCAGGGCTGTTGGAAGAAGTATGATTGTGGGTAGGATGATTTTTAGCATTGCAGGAGGTTTAGGTTGTGTAGATGGTCGGAGCCATGTGTGCGGGTGGAGGCTACTAGGATGGCCAGGCCTGTGCCCGCCTCACACGCTGAGAAGGTTAGCATGAGAATTGGTACCATGGTGAATGAGGAGACTTGGTTTTCGATGGATCATATTGATAGGCCTACGAATATCGATAATATTATGCTTTCAAGGCATAGTAGGGCGGATACTAGGTGGGTTCGGTGGAAGGCTAGTCCTAGTCCGCTGAAAATGAAGGCTGAGTAGAAGCTTAAATGTAGGGGCGACATAAAAAAGTTACAGGGTTGGCTGTAATCTGCTGGGTCGAAACCAGCTATCTTTTTGGTTAGACTAACTTTCTGTTATTCTGCTCATTCTAGGCCCCCTTGAATTCACTCGTAGGCCAGTCCGAGTGTTAGGAGAAGGAGGATCACTACAGTTCAGGTGAGGGTCATTAGGGGGGATTGGAGTTGGACGGCTCATGGCAGGGGGAGTAGGAGGGCGATTTCTAGGTCGAATAGGACGAACAGGATGGCTACTGAGGAAGAATCGGACTGAGAATGGTAATCGAGCAGATCCAAGTGGGTCGAATCCACATTCGTACGGTGAGAGTTTCTCTGAGTCGGGGTTTATTTGGGCGAGTCAGAAGTTTAATGCGGTTAGGGCGGCGCTTAGGATTGATGATAGGGCGAATATGAACATGAGTGCGTTCATTGCTCTCCTCTGGGTTTATACCAGATTCTAGAGATTGGAAGTCAATTGTAATTAATATACTAGAAGAGCAAGATCCTCATCAGTAGATGGTTATGTAGAGGAATAGTCAGATGATGTCTACGAAGTGTCAGTATCAGGCTGCTGCCTCGAATCCGAAGTGGTGGTCTGATGTAAAGTGGAACTTGATCAGTCGGAAGAGGCAGACGGTCAGGAAGGAGGATCCGATGATTACGTGGAGTCCGTGGAATCCAGTGGCAACGAAGAAGGTAGATCCGTAGACGCTATCGGCGATTGAGAATGGGGCTTCGTGGTATTCTATTGCTTGTAGGGCTGTGAAGTAGAATCCCAAGAGGATCGTTAGGGTTAGGGCGTGGATGGCGTGTTTTCGGTTTCCTTCTGTGATGCTGTGATGGGCTCACGTTACGGTAACGCCTGAGGCTAGTAGGATGGCTGTGTTTAGTAGGGGGACTTCTATCGGGTTGAGTGGTTTAATTCCTGTTGGGGGTCATTGGCCTCCTAGTTCTGGGGTTGGGGCCAGGCTCGAGTGGAAGAACGCTCAGAAGAACCCTAAGAAGAAGAATGCTTCGGATGTGATGAAAAGGATTATGCCGTATCGTAGGCCTTTTTGGACTGTGGGAGTGTGATGGCCTTGGAAGGTGCTTTCTCGTACAATGTCTCGTCATCATTGGAGTATTACTAGGAGTATTGAGATGAGGCCTAGGGTTAGTAGTATGGATGAGTTGTAGTGGAATCACATGATTAATCCTGAGGTTGTGAGTAGGGCGGCGGCTGCCCCGAAGATTGGTCAAGGGCTTGGGTCAACTATGTGGTATGAGTGTGCTTGGTGTGCCATTAGATGTTTTCTTGTAAGTATAGGCTTAGAAGGAGCACGAAGACGTAGGCCTGGATTATGGCTACTGCTACTTCTAGGATGGTTAGGAGTAGTAGGATGATTATTGTTAGGATGGATACTGCAGGAAGGGTGGGTATTAATGCAATGGAGGCTGTAGAGACGAGTTGGATGAGTAAGTGTCCTGCTGTAAGGTTGGCTGTAAGGCGGACTCCGAGGGCTAGGGGGCGGATTAGTAGGCTGGTTGTTTCGATCAGGATTAGTGTGGGGATTAGGGGTGTAGGGGTACCTTCGGGTAATAGGTGGGCTAAAGAGGCTGATGGTTGGTTTCGTAGGCCTGTTAGTAGTGTGGCGAGCCATAGTGGGAAGGCTAGGGCTATGTTCATAGATAGTTGGGTGGTTGGGGTGAATGTATATGGAAGGAGGCCTAGAAGGTTGATTGTAAGAAGTATGATTATTAGGGATGTAAATATTATGGCTCATTTGTGGCCATTTTTGTTGAGTGGGACTATTAGTTGTTTTGTGATTAGGTGAAGGAGTCATGTTTGGATAGTAGAAAGGCGGTTGTTGATTCATCGGTTGTTTGGGGACGGGAATAGTAGGGCTGGGAAGAGTAGGGATAGTAGGATTAAGGGGATGCCAAATAGATTGGGGCTGGAAAATTGGTCACAGAAGCTTAGGTTCATGGTCAGGATCATGGTGTGGGTTTGGTAGTGAGGGAGGTCTTATTTGATGGGGGGTTGGTTGTGGTGAAGGCTAGTAGTTTTGGTTGGATGAGGAGTGCTAGGGTTAATCAGGTTATAATTATGATTGAAAATCATGGTGCGGGGTTAAGCTGTGGCATATCATTAAGGAGGGGGAAGTCCCTCTTTGGCTAGCTTAAAAGGCTAGTGCTGTTGCATAGCTTCTTAATGATTAGGATGATGATAGAAGGGACGATCAGGCCTCGAAATGTGGGAGTGGGGTTGATTCTACTACAATGGGTATGTAGCTGTGATTAGCCCCGCAAATTTCTGAGCATTGTCCGTAAAATTCCCAGGCCGGGTGGTAATGAATGAAGTTTGGTTTAGTCGGCCTGGGATTGCGTCTGTTTTAACTCCGAGCGTTGGGACTGCTCAGGAGTGGAGTACGTCTCCTGCAGTAATGATCACGCGGATGGGGGATTCTATTGGGATAACTACGCGGTGGTCAACTTCTAGCAGTCGGAAGTGGCCGTTGGGTAAGTCTGGGGTGGGCACTATGTAGGAGTCGAAGGATAGGTCTTTGAAGTCTGTGTATTCGTAGCTTCAGTATCATTGGTGGCCGATGGCTTTTAGGGTGAGGTCTGGTTCATCGATTTCGTCCATTATGTAGAGGATTTGTAGGGATGGGAGGGCGAGGAGTACCAGGACGATAGCAGGTAGGATTGTCCAGATCAGCTCTACTTCTTGGGCGTCTACAGCATTGGACGAGAGTTTTTCTGTTAGTATGTGGGCTAAAAGGTAGAGAACTAGGCTGCAGATAGCTAGGGCAACGATTAGGGCGTGGTCGTGGAATTCAACGAGTTCTTCTATGATGGGTGATGAGGCGTCTTGGAATCCTAGTTGGGAGTGGTTGGCCACATGAGATGTACAGGATTTTTACCTGTGATTTAGTCTTGACAAGGCTATGTAATTGGTTTACTAACGTCTCATAAGAAAGAAGCATGAGCGGTTAACCTCCTGGGAGACCCAGAAAACTTCACCCCAGCAAACCCACTAGTAACCCCACCACACATCAAGCCAGAATGATACTTCCTATTCGCCTACGCCATCCTACGTTCAATCCCAAATAAACTAGGAGGCGTATTAGCACTGGCCGCCTCCGTACTGATCCTATTCCTAATCCCATTCCTGCACAAATCAAAACAACGAGCAATAACATTCCGACCACTCTCCCAGCTCCTATTCTGAGTACTAGTCGCCGACCTCCTCGTCCTAACATGAGTAGGAAGCCAACCCGTCGAACACCCATTCATCATCATCGGCCAACTCGCTTCAATCGCCTACTTCACTATCCTCCTATTTCTCCTCCCCGCCGCAAGCGCCCTAGAAAACAAAATACTCAACTGCTAAATACTCTAATAGTTTATAAAAACATTGGTCTTGTAAACCAAAGATTGAAGACTTACCACTTCTTAGAGTACCCCAAACTCAGAAAAAAAGGACTCAAACCTTTATCTCCAGCTCCCAAAGCTGGCATTTTCAATAAACTATTCTCTGACCCTAACCCCTAAACCGCCCGAATAGCACCCCGCGACAACCCCCGCACAAGCTCCAATACAACAAACAAAGTCAACAACAGCCCCCAACCCGCCACTAAAAACATCCCTGCCCCATGTGAATAAAACATGGAAACTCCACTAAAATCCGACCGAACAACAAACACCCCAACATTATTCACAGTAGAAACCCCGAACTTCCAAGCCCCCATAAACCCCCCAAACACCAACCCCCCAAAAACAATTGCCACAAACGCTACTGCACATCCAATCACCCGTCAATCCCCCCAAGCCCCAGGGAAAGGCTCCGCTGCTAAAGCTACTGAATAAACAAACACCACCAGCATACCCCCCAAATACACCATAAACAGCACTAAAGCCACGAACGAAACCCCAAGGCCCAGCAACCACCCGCACCCCGCCACAGACGCTAACACCAAACCAACAACCCCATAATACGGCGAAGGATTCGACGCCACACCCAAAACACCCACCGCAAAGCAAATCCCTAAAAAAAACATAAAATAAGTCATTATTCCTGCCCGGACACTACCCGAGGCCTGCGGCTCGAAAAGCCGCCATTGTTCTCAACTACAGGAACTAACCGCAAGCCCCCAATAATTCTACCCCATCTATGCCATTATGCTTAACCCCCCCCCCCTCCCCCCCCGAGGCGGGGGTATTTGGTTATGCATATTCGTGCATAAATTTATATACCCCATATACATACATACTATAGTACCAGTAATATACATTATATACGGACTATCTTATAAGCAGGTGCTAAACCCATACATGTACACGGCCATTAAACCCTTAAACACACTCCTACCAAACCACCCGGCATGAATGTTCTAGGACCATACCGCACAACACCCAATACAACTCCACTCAAGCGCATAACAAGACCCCATTTTAATGAATGCTCACAGGACATGCTCCAACAACAACTCTCCACCACATATCTCATGCAGTTCGTATCAGACGGATTTATTAATCGTACTCCTCACGTGAAATCAGCAACCCGTTGCACATAATGTCCGGTATGACTAGCTTCAGGCCCATACGTTCCCCCTAAACCCCTCGCCCTCCTCACATTTTTGCGCCTCTGGTTCCTCGGTCAGGGCCATCCATTGGGTTCACTCACCCCTCCTTGCCCTTCAAAGTGGCATCTGTGAGTACTTTCACCTTCTCAATGCGTAATCGCGGCATGTTCCAGCTTTTTGGCGCCTCTGGTTCCTCTTATTTTTTCCGGGGTTACCTCACAGGTGGCTATTCCCAGTGATCTCGGGGGTCCCACAATCTAAGCCTGGACACACCTGCCTCACGGCCTATCCTATATTTCAAGGGTCCCTCGATGAGACGGTTGGCGTATATGGGGAATCATCCTGACACTGATGCACTTTGACCACATTCAGTTAATGTTACCTCCACCCTCCGGGTTAAATGGGGCTATTGGATGAATGCTCGTTGGACATAGCACAAAACAACAAATCATTAAGCGCAACCCCTGCGCTTCACAAACTAAACCAGTAAACTTTCGCTAACCACCATGTAGCATAAACCTTCATCGCCCAATCCCAGCAAACTACCTCTAAAACTCCATTAATCATCCCTTCCATGACATCATCGGAACGATGTACATATACACACAAACACATACAAAATAACTTAAACTTATTAGAGAAACTCCAGTACTAAAAATAGTAAACACAAGCAATAATTTCATATACTTCACTCTCACTCACCACTCAACTATCAGCTAACCACACCCCCGTCCACATAGCTTAACACAAAGCATGGCACTGAAGTTGCCAAGATGGCATAAAACATGCCTGCGGACAAAAGACTTAGTCCTAACCTTACGGTTGGTTTTTGCTAAATATATACATGCAAGTATCCGCGCCCCAGTGTAAACGCCCTCGACCACCTACCCCCATACAGGCCTTGAGGAGCGGGTATCAGGCACACCCAAGTAGTAGCCCAAGACGCCTCGCTAAGCCACGCCCCCACGGGTATTCAGCAGTAATTAACATTAAGCAATGAGTGCAAACTTGACTTAGTTATAGCAACAGCCTAACTTCAAGGGTTGGTAAATCTTGTGCCAGCCACCGCGGTCATACAAGAAACCCAAATCAACCGTCCTATTGACACGGCGTAAAGAGTGGTAAAATGCCTATCCTAGCTAACTAAGATCAAAATGCAACTGAGCTGTCATAAGCCCAAGATGCACCTAAACACACCATTAAGATGATCTTAGGAACTAACGACTGATTTAAACCCACGAAAGCCAGGGCCCAAACTGGGATTAGATACCCCACTATGCCTGGCCCTAAATCTTGATACTTACTTTACCGAAGTATCCGCCAGAGAACTACGAGCACAAACGCTTAAAACTCTAAGGACTTGGCGGTGCCCCAAACCCACCTAGAGGAGCCTGTTCTACAATCGATAATCCCCGATTAACCCAACCACCCCTTGCCAACACAGCCTACATACCGCCGTCGCCAGCCCACCTCGAATGAGAGCACAACAGTGGACACAATAGCACCCCGCTAATAAGACAGGTCAAGGTATAGCCTATGGAGTGGAAGAAATGGGCTACATTCCCTATTCATAGGGCACACGGAAAGAAGCGTGAAACCACTTCTGGAAGGCGGATTTAGCAGTAAAGTGGGACAATAGAGCCTACTTTAAGCCGGCCCTGGGGCACGTACATACCGCCCGTCACCCTCCTCAAAAGCCACATCCCACATAACTAATACCATAAATACGCTGAAGATGAGGTAAGTCGTAACAAGGTAAGTGTACCGGAAGGTGTACTTAGAATATCAAGACGTAGCTATAACACCAAAGCACTCAGCTTACACCTGAAAGATATCTACTAGACCGGATCGTCTTGAAGCCCCCCCTCTAGCTCAACCACACAAATAGTACACCAAAACTAAAGAATTTACTAAACTAATTAAACTAAAGCATTTTACAGTCTTAGTATAGGCGATAGAAAAGACACTTAGACGCGATAGAGACCCCAGTACCGTAAGGGAAAGATGAAATAGCAGTGAAACAATCAAAGCGACAGACAGCAAAGATCAACCCTTGTACCTTTTGCATCATGGTTTAGCGAGAACAACCAAGCAAAGTGAACTAAAGTTTGCCCCCCCGAAACCCAAGCGAGCTACTTTCAAGCAGTTAAAGAGAGCGAACCCGTCTCTGTTGCAAAAGAGTGGGATGACTTGTCAGTAGAGGTGAAAAGCCAACCGAGCTGGGTGATAGCTGGTTACCTGTGAAACGAATCTAAGTTCCCCCTTAATCCTCCCTACCGGACATCCTGAACCCTAATGAGATGATTAAGAGCTATTTAATGGAGGGACAGCTCCATTAAAAAAGGACACAACCTCGACTAGCGGATAATTCTTACTACTGATCCTACCGTGGGCCCTAAAGCAGCCATCAAAAAAGAGTGCGTCAAAGCTCCACCACCTAAAAATACCAAAATAAGATGATTCCCTTATCACAAACAGGTCAACCTATGAATATAGGAGAATTAATGCTAAAATAAGTAACTCAGGGCCACACCCCTCTAACGGCGCAAGCTTACATAGAAACATTATTAACAGACCTAGACAGATACAAAAACCCCTACAAGACCACGTATTAACTAACCCTGTTAACCCGACTCAGGAGCGCCTATAAGAGCGATTAAAATCTGTGAAAGGAACTCGGCAAATTAATAAGGCCCGACTGTTTACCAAAAACATAGCCTTCAGCAAATTAAACAAGTATTGAAGGTGATGCCTGCCCGGTGACTTAGGTTTAACGGCCGCGGTATCCTAACCGTGCAAAGGTAGCGCAATCAATTGTCCCATAAATCGAGACTTGTATGAATGGCTAAACGAGGTCTTAACTGTCTCTCACAGATAATCAGTGAAATTGATCTCCCCGTGCAAAAGCGGGGATGTGAACATAAGACGAGAAGACCCTGTGGAACTTAAAAATCAACGACCACCGCGAATCCTCAATCAACCCCACTGGGGCCACTACCATCGCAGAGCCTGGTCGATATTTTTCGGTTGGGGCGACCTTGGAGGAGAACAAATCCTCCAAAAACAAGACCATACCTCTTTACCTAGAGCTACCCCTCAAAGTGCTAACAGTGACCAGACCCAATATAATTGATTAATGGACCAAGCTACCCCAGGGATAACAGCGCAATCCCCCTCAAGAGCCCATATCGACAGGGGGGTTTACGACCTCGATGTTGGATCAGGACATCCTAATGGTGCAGCCGCTATTAAGGGTTCGTTTGTTCAACGATTAACAGTCCTACGTGATCTGAGTTCAGACCGGAGCAATCCAGGTCGGTTTCTATCTATGACACACTCTCCCCAGTACGAAAGGACCGGGAAAGTGGGGCCAATACCACAAGCACGCCCCCCCCCTCTAAGCAGTGAAACCAACTAAACCGTGAAGAGGGCCTTCCCCCACCACTTTCAATCCTAGAAAAGGACCAGCTAGAGTGGCAGAGCCCGGCAAGTGCAGAAGGCTTAAGCCCTTTCCCCAGAGGTTCAAATCCTCTCCCTAGCTTCACCCATGATTCAAATAACAACACTAAGCTGCCTCGTTATATCCCTCCTATACATCATCCCAATCCTGATTGCCGTAGCCTTCCTAACCCTAGTAGAACGGAAAATCCTAAGCTACATACAATCCCGCAAAGGCCCTAACGTTGTCGGGCCTTTTGGCCTACTTCAACCATTTGCGGACGGACTGAAACTATTTACCAAAGAGCCCATCCGACCCTCTACCTCTTCCCCACTTCTATTCATTCTGATACCAATACTAGCCCTTGTCCTAGCCCTCACCACTTGAGCACCACTACCACTCCCATTTCCCCTAGCAGATCTAAACCTCGGAGTTCTCTTCCTAATAGCCATGTCAAGCCTAGCCGTCTACTCAGTCCTATGATCAGGCTGAGCCTCGAACTCAAAATACGCACTAATCGGAGCCCTACGGGCAGTAGCACAGACCATTTCATACGAAGTGACACTGGCCATAATCCTGCTATCAATAATCATACTAAGCGGAAGCTACACACTCAGCTCCTTTGCCATCGCACAGGAGCCTCTATACTTCATTTTCTCCTCATGACCCCTAGCAATAATATGATACGTATCCACCCTAGCAGAGACAAACCGAGCTCCTTTTGATCTCACAGAGGGTGAATCTGAGCTAGTCTCAGGGTTTAACGTTGAATACGCCGCAGGACCCTTCGCCTTATTCTTCCTAGCTGAATATGCGAACATTATGCTAATAAATACACTTACAGCCATCATATTCCTAAACCCAAGCGCCCTAGGGCCACCCACAGAACTATTCCCCGTCATCCTAGCCACAAAAGTCCTCCTACTATCTTCTGGTTTCTTATGGGTCCGAGCTTCATACCCACGATTCCGATATGACCAACTAATGCACCTACTATGAAAAAACTTCCTACCCCTCACACTAGCTCTGTGCCTCTGACACATCAGCATACCTATCTGCTATGCAGGCCTACCTCCTTACATAAGGAAATGTGCCTGAACTACAAAGGGTCACTATGATAAAGTGAACATAGAGGTATAACAGCCCTCTCATTTCCTGTTGACCTTAGAAAAGTAGGAATTGAACCCACACAAGAGAAATCAAAATTCTCCATACTTCCCTTATATTATTTTCTAGTAGAGTCAGCTAATCAAGCTATCGGGCCCATACCCCGAAAATGATGGTTTAACCCCCTCCTCTACTAATGAACCCTTACGCGACCCCAATCATAACCTTCAGCCTCATCTTGGGCACCACCATCACAATTTCCAGCAACCACTGAGTTCTGGCCTGGACAGGACTGGAGATCAACACACTAGCCATCATTCCCCTAATTGCCAAATCCCACCACCCACGAGCAGTAGAAGCCGCAACGAAATACTTCCTAACCCAAGCAGCTGCTTCCGCCCTGGTCCTATTCTCTAGCATAACCAATGCCTGAGTCACCGGCCAATGAGACATCACACAAATAAACCACCCAACCTCCTGTCTACTACTGACAGCAGCAATCGCTATTAAACTGGGCCTAGTGCCATTTCACTTCTGATTCCCAGAAGTACTACAAGGATCGCCACTAATAACAGCCCTGCTACTCTCGACCCTCATAAAATTCCCCCCACTAACCCTGCTCCTACTAACATCCAAATCCCTCGACCCAGCTCTACTCACCGCCATGGCCCTAGCCTCAACAGCACTAGGAGGCTGAATAGGACTGAACCAAACACAAACACGCAAAATCCTAGCCTTCTCGTCCATCTCCCACTTAGGCTGAATCGCCATCATCCTAGTTTACAGCCCCAAATTGGCCTTACTTACCTTCTACCTATACACAATCATAACATCAGCCGTATTCCTAGCCCTTAACAAAATCAAAGCCCTTAACCTATCCATGATCACAACCTCATGAACAAAAACCCCAGTGCTAAACGCCACCCTAATACTAGTACTTTTATCCCTAGCAGGCCTCCCCCCATTAACAGGCTTTATACCAAAGTGACTTATCATCCAAGAACTAACTAAACAGGAAATAACACCAGCAGCCATGGCAATTGCCATGCTATCACTGCTCAGCCTCTTCTTCTACCTACGCCTCGCATACCACTCAACAATTACCCTTCCCCCCAACTCCTCTAACCACATAAAACAATGATACACTAGCAAAGCCCCAAGCACACCTACTGCGGTCCTTGCCTCACTATCAATCCTCTTACTTCCCCTGTCCCCAATAATACATGCCATTGTCTAGAAACTTAGGATAACACCCCAAACTGAAGGCCTTCAAAGCCTTAAATAAGAGTTAAACCCTCTTAGTTTCTGCACATTAAGACTTACAGAATATTAACCTGTATCTTCTGAATGCAAGTCAGACGCTTTAATTAAGCTAAAGCCTCCCTAGACAGATGGGCTTCGATCCCACAAAACTCTAGTTAACAGCTAAATGCCTAAACCAATTGGCTTCTGCCTACAAAGACCCTGACGCACCCTAGTGCGCATCGATGAGCTTGCAACTCAACATGAATTTCACTACAGAGCCGATAAGAAGAGGAATTAAACCTCTGTAAAAAGGACTACAGCCTAACGCTTCAACACTCAGCCATCTTACCCGTCACCTTCATCAACCGATGACTATTTTCCACTAACCATAAGGATATTGGCACCCTGTACCTCATCTTCGGGGCATGAGCAGGAATAGTCGGCACCGCACTCAGCCTATTAATCCGCGCAGAACTAGGACAACCAGGAACTCTCCTAGGCGACGACCAAATTTACAATGTAATCGTTACCGCTCACGCCTTTGTAATAATCTTCTTTATAGTCATACCCATCATGATCGGAGGATTCGGCAACTGATTAGTCCCCCTCATAATCGGTGCCCCCGACATAGCATTCCCGCGAATAAACAACATAAGCTTTTGACTCCTCCCCCCATCATTCCTCCTCCTACTAGCCTCATCCACTGTAGAAGCTGGCGCCGGCACAGGCTGAACTGTCTACCCTCCCCTAGCAGGTGACCTTGCCCACGCCGGAGCTTCAGTAGACCTGGCTATCTTCTCACTCCACTTAGCCGGTATCTCCTCCATCCTTGGGGCCATCAACTTTATCACCACAGCCATCAACATAAAACCCCCCGCACTCTCACAATACCAAACCCCACTATTTGTCTGATCCGTACTAATTACCGCCATCCTACTCCTTCTATCACTCCCCGTACTCGCCGCCGGTATTACAATATTACTAACTGATCGAAACCTAAACACCACATTCTTCGACCCCGCTGGAGGAGGAGACCCAATCCTGTACCAACACCTATTCTGATTCTTCGGACACCCAGAAGTCTATATTCTGATCCTACCGGGGTTCGGAATCATCTCACACGTAGTCACGTACTACTCAGGCAAAAAGGAGCCCTTCGGCTACATGGGAATAGTCTGAGCCATACTATCCATCGGCTTCCTAGGATTCATCGTCTGAGCTCACCACATGTTTACAGTAGGAATAGACGTTGATACCCGAGCCTACTTTACATCAGCCACTATAATCATTGCCATCCCTACCGGAATCAAAGTATTTAGCTGACTAGCCACCCTGCACGGAGGAACAATCAAATGAGACCCCCCCCAATACTATGAGCTCTAGGATTTATCTTCCTATTTACCATCGGAGGATTAACAGGAATCGTTCTTGCAAACTCTTCCCTAGACATCGCCCTGCACGACACGTACTACGTAGTTGCCCACTTCCACTACGTCCTATCCATAGGCGCCGTCTTTGCCATTCTAGCAGGATTTACTCACTGATTCCCACTACTCACTGGGTTTACCCTACACCAAACATGAGCAAAAGCCCACTTCGGGGTAATATTTACAGGAGTAAACCTAACGTTCTTCCCCCAGCACTTCCTAGGCCTAGCAGGAATACCCCGACGATACTCGGACTATCCCGACGCCTACACACTATGAAACACCATTTCCTCCATCGGCTCCCTAATCTCAATAGTAGCCGTAATCATACTAATATTCATCATCTGAGAAGCCTTTCTGGCCCAACGAAAAGTCCTACAACCAGAACTAACTACCACAAACGTTGAATGAATCCACGGCTGCCCTCCCCCATACCATACTTTCGAGGAACCGGCCTTCGTCCAAGTACAAGAAAGGAAGGAATCGAACCCTCACATGCTGGTTTCAAGCCAACTGCATTCACCGCTCATGCTTCTTTCTTATGAGACGTTAGTAAACCAATTACATAGCCTTGTCAAGACTAAATCACAGGTAAAAATCCTGTACATCTCATGTGGCCAACCACTCCCAACTAGGATTCCAAGACGCCTCATCACCCATCATAGAAGAACTCGTTGAATTCCACGACCACGCCCTAATCGTTGCCCTAGCTATCTGCAGCCTAGTTCTCTACCTTTTAGCCCACATACTAACAGAAAAACTCTCGTCCAATGCTGTAGACGCCCAAGAAGTAGAGCTGATCTGGACAATCCTACCTGCTATCGTCCTGGTACTCCTCGCCCTCCCATCCCTACAAATCCTCTACATAATGGACAAAATCGATGAACCAGACCTCACCCTAAAAGCCATCGGCCACCAATGATACTGAAGCTACGAATACACAGACTTCAAAGACCTATCCTTCGACTCCTACATAGTGCCCACCCCAGACTTACCCAACGGCCACTTCCGACTGCTAGAAGTTGACCACCGCGTAGTTATCCCAATAGAATCCCCCATCCGCGTGATCATTACTGCAGGAGACGTACTCCACTCCTGAGCAGTCCCAACGCTCGGAGTTAAAACAGACGCAATCCCAGGCCGACTAAACCAAACTTCATTCATTACCACCCGGCCTGGGATTTTTTACGGACAATGCTCAGAAATTTGCGGGGCTAATCACAGCTACATACCCATTGTAGTAGAATCAACCCCACTCCCACATTTCGAGGCCTGATCGTCCCTTCTATCATCATCCTAATCATTAAGAAGCTATGCAACAGCACTAGCCTTTTAAGCTAGCCAAAGAGGGACTTCCCCCTCCTTAATGATATGCCACAGCTTAACCCCGCACCATGATTTTCAATCATAATTATAACCTGATTAACCCTAGCACTCCTCATCCAACCAAAACTACTAGCCTTCACCACAACCAACCCCCCATCAAATAAGACCTCCCTCACTACCAAACCCACACCATGATCCTGACCATGAACCTAAGCTTCTGTGACCAATTTTCCAGCCCCAATCTATTTGGCATCCCCTTAATCCTACTATCCCTACTCTTCCCAGCCCTACTATTCCCGTCCCCAAACAACCGATGAATCAACAACCGCCTTTCTACTATCCAAACATGACTCCTTCACCTAATCACAAAACAACTAATAGTCCCACTCAACAAAAATGGCCACAAATGAGCCATAATATTTACATCCCTAATAATCATACTTCTTACAATCAACCTTCTAGGCCTCCTTCCATATACATTCACCCCAACCACCCAACTATCTATGAACATAGCCCTAGCCTTCCCACTATGGCTCGCCACACTACTAACAGGCCTACGAAACCAACCATCAGCCTCTTTAGCCCACCTATTACCCGAAGGTACCCCTACACCCCTAATCCCCGCACTAATCCTGATCGAAACAACCAGCCTACTAATCCGCCCCCTAGCCCTCGGAGTCCGCCTTACAGCCAACCTTACAGCAGGACACTTACTCATCCAACTCATCTCTACAGCCTCCATTGCATTAATACCCACCCTTCCTGCAGTATCCATCCTAACAATAATCATCCTACTACTCCTAACCATCCTAGAAGTAGCAGTAGCCATAATCCAGGCCTACGTCTTCGTGCTCCTTCTAAGCCTATACTTACAAGAAAACATCTAATGGCACACCAAGCACACTCATACCACATAGTTGACCCAAGCCCTTGACCAATCTTCGGGGCAGCCGCCGCCCTACTCACAACCTCAGGATTAATCATGTGATTCCACTACAACTCATCCATACTACTAACCCTAGGCCTCATCTCAATACTCCTAGTAATACTCCAATGATGACGAGACATTGTACGAGAAAGCACCTTCCAAGGCCATCACACTCCCACAGTCCAAAAAGGCCTACGATACGGCATAATCCTTTTCATCACATCCGAAGCATTCTTCTTCTTAGGGTTCTTCTGAGCGTTCTTCCACTCGAGCCTGGCCCCAACCCCAGAACTAGGAGGCCAATGACCCCCAACAGGAATTAAACCACTCAACCCGATAGAGTCCCCCTACTAAACACAGCCATCCTACTAGCCTCAGGCGTTACCGTAACGTGAGCCCATCACAGCATCACAGAAGGAAACCGAAAACACGCCATCCACGCCCTAACCCTAACGATCCTCCTGGGATTCTACTTCACAGCCCTACAAGCAATAGAATACCACGAAGCCCCATTCTCAATCGCCGATAGCGTCTACGGATCTACCTTCTTCGTTGCCACTGGATTCCACGGACTCCACGTAATCATCGGATCCTCCTTCCTGACCGTCTGCCTCTTCCGACTGATCAAGTTCCACTTTACATCAGACCACCACTTCGGATTCGAGGCAGCAGCCTGATACTGACACTTCGTAGACGTCATCTGACTATTCCTCTACATAACCATCTACTGATGAGGATCTTGCTCTTCTAGTATATTAATTACAATTGACTTCCAATCTCTAGAATCTGGTATAAACCCAGAGGAGAGCAATGAACGCACTCATGTTCATATTCGCCCTATCATCAATCCTAAGCGCCGCCCTAACCGCATTAAACTTCTGACTCGCCCAAATAAACCCCGACTCAGAGAAACTCTCACCGTACGAATGTGGATTCGACCCACTTGGATCTGCTCGATTACCATTCTCAGTCCGATTCTTCCTCAGTAGCCATCCTGTTCGTCCTATTCGACCTAGAAATCGCCCTCCTACTCCCCCTGCCATGAGCCGTCCAACTCCAATCCCCCCTAATGACCCTCACCTGAACTGTAGTGATCCTCCTTCTCCTAACACTCGGACTGGCCTACGAGTGAATTCAAGGGGGCCTAGAATGAGCAGAATAACAGAAAGTTAGTCTAACCAAAAAGATAGCTGGTTTCGACCCAGCAGATTACAGCCAACCCTGTAACTTTCTTATGTCGCCCCTACATTTAAGCTTCTACTCAGCCTTCATTTTCAGCGGACTAGGACTAGCCTTCCACCGAACCCACCTAGTATCCGCCCTACTATGCCTTGAAAGCATAATATTATCGATATTCGTAGGCCTATCAATATGATCCATCGAAAACCAAGTCTCCTCATTCACCATGGTACCAATTCTCATGCTAACCTTCTCAGCGTGTGAGGCGGGCACAGGCCTGGCCATCCTAGTAGCCTCCACCCGCACACATGGCTCCGACCATCTACACAACCTAAACCTCCTGCAATGCTAAAAATCATCCTACCCACAATCATACTTCTTCCAACAGCCCTGCTGTCTCCACCAAAATTTCTATGGACTAACACCACCTTATACAGCCTCCTAATCGCTGCCCTAAGCCTACAGTGATTAATCCCAACCTACTACCCCTACAAATTTTTATCCAACTGAACAGGAATTGACCAAATCTCATCCCCCCTCCTAGTACTATCCTGCTGACTACTCCCACTCATAATCATAGCAAGCCAAAACCACCTGCAACAAGAACCCCTACAACGCAAACGAATCTTTATCTCAACCTTAGTCGCAGTCCAGCCATTCATCCTACTAGCCTTTTCCACCACAGAACTAGCACTATTTTACATCTCATTTGAAGCAACCCTCATTCCCACCCTAATCTTAATCACCCGATGGGGGAACCAACCAGAACGCCTAAGCGCTGGCATCTACCTGCTATTCTACACGCCAGTAAGCTCTCTACCCCTGCTAATCACAATCATACACCTATACGTGAAAATTGGCACCCTGCACCTGCCAACCCTACAACTAACCCACCCAACCCTATCCACCTCATGGACAGGAATACTATCAGGTCTAGCACTGCTCATAGCATTCATAGTAAAAGCCCCACTATACGGCCTACACCTCTGACTGCCAAAAGCCCACGTAGAAGCACCCATCGCAGGCTCAATACTCCTCGCCGCCCTACTACTAAAGCTAGGAGGATACGGAATTATACGAGTCACTCTATTTATGGGCCCGCTGTCCAACCTCCTGCACTACCCCTTCCTAACCCTGGCCCTATGAGGCGCCCTAATGACTAGCTCAATCTGCCTACGACAGACAGACCTAAAATCACTAATCGCTTATTCATCCGTTAGCCACATAGGCCTAGTTATCGCCGCAGGAATAATCCAAACCCACTGATCATTCTCAGGGGCAATGATCCTAATAATTTCCCATGGACTAACTTCCTCCATACTATTCTGCCTAGCCAACACAAACTATGAACGTACGCACAGCCAAATTCTACTACTCACACGAGGCCTACAACCTCTCCTACCACTCATAGCTACCTGATGATTGCTGGCCAATCTAACAAACATAGCCTTACCCCCAACAACAAACCTCATAGCAGAGCTAACCATTATAATCACCTTATTCAACTGATCTGCCTTCACGATCATCCTAACAGGAATCGCAACCCTACTAACCGCCTCCTACACCTTATTCATACTACTAATGACCCAACGAGGCTCAATCCCCTCCCACATCACATCTATGCAAAACTCAACCACGCGAGAACACCCGCTCATAACACTCCACATTATCCCAATATTCCTCCTAATCCTCAAACCCGAACTGATCTCCGGAATCCCCTCATGCAAGTATAGTTTAAACCAAACATTAGACTGTGATTCTAAGAATAGAAGTTCAAACCTTCTTACCTGCCGAGGGGAGGGTTTAACCAACAAGAGCTGCTAACTCTTACATCTGAGCCTAAAACCTCAGCCCCCTTACTTTTAAAGGATAACAGCAATCCACTGGTCTTAGGAACCACCCATCTTGGTGCAAATCCAAGTAAAAGTAGTGAACCCCACACTACTAATCAACTCCCTCACACTACTCACGCTGACAATCCTCCTAACCCCAATCATCCTGCCATTTCTATTTAAAAACTTTAAAAACACCCCACAAGCCACCACCCGCGCTGTTAAAACCGCATTCCTAATTAGCCTAGCCCCTACAACCGCATTCATCTACTCGGGAGTAGAATCTGTCACCTGCCACTGGGAGTGAAAATTCATTATAAACTTTAAAATCCCCCTGAGCCTAAAAATAGACCAATACTCAATAACATTTCTTCCAATCGCCCTATTTGTAACATGATCAATCCTACAATTCGCCATATGATACATGGCCTCAGAGCCATACGTAACAAAATTTTTCACCTACCTACTGACATTCCTAGTCGCCATACTCCTCCTAACAACCGCAAACAACATATTCCTCCTATTCGTAGGCTGGGAAGGAGTACGAATCATGTCCTTCCTTCTCATCGGCTGATGACAAGGCCGAGCAGATGCCAACACCGCCGCCCTACGAGCCGTAATCTACAACCGAATTGGAGACATCGGACTGATCCTGAGCATAGCATGACTAGCTTCAACATTCAACACCTGAGAGATCCAACAAGCCGTACACCCCCACCAAACCCCAATCCTCCCCCTCATAGGATTAATCCTCGCAGCCGCAGGAAAATCCGCCCAATTTGGACTCCACCCATGACTGCCCGCAGCAATAGAAGGCCCCACCCCAGTATCAGCCCTACTGCACTCCAGTACCATAGTAGTAGCCGGAATCTTCCTGCTCATCCGCATGCACCCCCTGCTAGCCACCAACCAGACAGCCCTAACTGCCTGCCTATGCCTAGGTGCTCTATCAACCCTATTCGCTGCCACATGCGCCCTAACCCAAAATGACATCAAAAAAATCATTGCTTTCTCAACATCCAGCCAACTAGGACTAATAATAGTCACTATCGGACTAAACCTCCCACAACTAGCCTTCCTACACATCTCAACCCATGCCTTCTTTAAAGCCATACTATTCCTATGCTCAGGGTCTATCATCCACAACCTAAACGGAGAACAAGATATCCGAAAGATAGGAGGCCTACAGAAAATACTCCCAGTCACTACTTCCTGCCTAACCATCGGAAACCTGGCGCTGATAGGAACCCCATTCCTAGCCGGATTCTACTCAAAAGACCTCATCATCGAAAGCTTAAACACATCATACCTAAATACTTGAGCCCTACTCCTAACCCTTATAGCCACAGCATTCACCGCAACCTACAGCATCCGCATAACCATCCTAGTCCAAGCTGGACAAACCCGAATCCCCCCAATAGTATCAATAAACGAAAACAACCCACTAATCACCGCCCCCCTAACCCGACTCGCCCTAGGCAGCATTACAGCAGGAATAATCATTACCTCTTTCATCACACCAACCAAAACCCCCCCAATAACCATACCCCTTATCACCAAAACCGCTGCCATCCTCATAACAATCCTAGGAATCATCCTAGCCCTAGAACTATCGAACATAACACACACCCTCACTCACCCCAAACCAAACCCCCTCATAAACTTCTCCTCTGCATTAGGGTACTTCAACCCCCTAGTACACCGATTCTTCTCCAAAAACCTACTAGAAAAGGGACAAAACATTGCCCTACACTTGATCGACCTCTCCTGACTCAAAAAAATAGGGCCAGAGGGCCTTGCTGAACTACAAGTAGCCGCAAGCAAAGCCGCAACCTCAATACACACAGGGCTAATTAAGGCCTACCTAGGATCCTTCGCCCTCTCCATCCTGGTAATAATCCTAATAACACACAGACTCACTAATGGCCCCTAACATCCGCAAATCCCATCCCCTACTAAAAATAATCAACAACTCCCTAATCGACCTACCCGCCCCCTCCAACATCTCTGCCTGATGAAACTTCGGCTCCCTTCTAGCCATCTGCTTAGCCACACAAACCCTAACAGGCCTGCTACTAGCCATACACTACACCGCAGACACTTCACTCGCCTTCTCCTCAGTAGCTCACACATGCCGAGACGTCCAGTACGGATGGCTCATCCGCAACCTCCACGCCAACGGTGCTTCGCTCTTCTTTATCTGCATCTACTTACACATCAGACGAGGCCTCTACTACGGCTCCTACCTATACAAAGAAACCTGAAACACAGGAGTAATCCTCCTACTCACCCTAATAGCAACTGCCTTCGAAGGGTATGTCCTACCATGAGGACAAATGTCATTCTGAGGGGCCACCGTAATCACCAACCTATTCTCAGCCATCCCGTACATTGGGCAAACTCTAGTAGAATGAGCCTGAGGAGGATTCTCAGTAGACAATCCAACCTTAACCCGATTCTTCGCCATCCACTTCCTACTGCCCTTCCTAATTGCAGGAATCACCCTAGTCCACCTAACCTTCCTACACGAATCAGGCTCAAATAACCCACTAGGAATCGTATCAGACTGCGACAAAATCCCATTCCACCCATACTTCTCCATTAAAGACAGCTTAGGGCTTACCCTAATAATCACCCCTCTAATAGCACTAGCCCTATTTTCACCGAACCTCCTGGTTCTTGGAATCCTAGTTGGGAGTGGTTGGCCACATGAGATGTACAGGATTTTTACCTGTGATTTAGTCTTGACAAGGCTATGTAATTGGTTTACTAACGTCTCATAAGAAAGAAGCATGAGCGGTTAATGCAGTTGGCTTGAAACCCATCCCCAGTGGTGCCAGTGCACTCTCTGAACTCACTGCAGTGCATCCCCAGTGGTGCCAGTGCACTCTCTGCACTCACTGCACTGCATCCCCAGTGGTGCCAGTGCGCTCTCTGGAGTCACAGCACTGCATCCCCAGTGGTGCCAGTGCACTCGCTGGACTCACTGCACTGCATCCCCAGTGGTGCCAGTGTACTCTCTGGACTCACTGCAGTGCATCCCCAGTGGTGCCAGTGCACTCTCTTGAGTCACTGCAGTGCATCCCCAGTGGTGCCATTGCACTCTCTGGACTCACTGTACTGCATCATCGTTGGTGCCAGTGCACTCTCTGGACTCACTACACTGCATCCCCAGTGGTGCCAGTGCACTCTCTGGACTCACTGCACTGCAGACCCAGTGGTGCCAGTGCACTCACTGGACTCACTGTACTGCATCACCAGTGCTGCCAGTGCACTCTCTGGACTCACTGCACTGCATCCCCAGTGGTTCCAGTGCATTCACTGGACTCACTGTACTGCATCACCAGTGGTGCCAGTGCACTCTCTTGACTCACTGCACTGCATCCCCAGTGGTGCCAGTGAGCTCTCTGGACTCACTGCACTGCATCCCCAGTGGTGCCAGTGTACTAACAGGATTCACTGCACTGCATCCCCAGTGGTGCTAGTGCACTCTCTGGACTCACTGCAGTGCATCCCCAGTGGTGCCAGTGCACACTCTGGACTCGCTGAAGTGCATTCTCAGTGGTGCCAGTGCACTCTCTGGACTCACTGCAGTGCATCCCCAGTGGTGCCAGTCCACTCACTGGACTCACTGCACTGCATCCCCAGTGGTGCCAGTGCACTCTGTGGACTCACTGTACTGCATCCCCAGTGGTGCCAGTGCACTCTCTGGACTCACTGCAGTGCATCCCCAGTGGTGCCAGTGCACTCTCTGGACTCACTGCAGTGCATCCCCAGTGGTGCTAGTGCACTCTCTGGACTCACTGCACTGCATCCCCAGTGGTGCCAGTGCACTCGCTGGACTCACTGCACTGCATCCCCAGTGGTGCCAGTGCACTCTCTGGACTCACTGCACTGCATCCCCAGTGGTGCCAGTGCACTCTCTGGACTCACTGCAGGGCATCCCCAGTGGTGCCAGTGCACTGTCTGGACTCACTGAAGTGCATCCCCAGTGGTGCCAGTGCACTCTCTGGACTCACTGTACTGCACACCCAGTGGTGCCAGTGCACTCACTGGACTGACTGCACTGCATCCCCAGTGGTGCCAGTGCAATCTCTGGACTCACTGCAGTGCATCCCCACTGGTGCCAGTGTACTCTCTGGACTCACTGCACTGCATCCCCAGTGGTGCCAGTGCACTCACTGGACTCACTGGACACATCCCCAGTGGTGCCAGTGCACTCTCTGGACTCACTGCAGTGCATCCCCAGTGGTGCCAGTGCACTCTCTGGACTCACTGCTCTGCATCCCCAGTGGTGTCAGTGCACTCTCTGGACTCACTGAAGTGCATCCCCAGTGGTGCCAGTGCACTCTCTGGACTCACTGCACTGCATCCCCAGTGGTGCCAGTGCACTCTCTGGACTCACTGAAGTGCATCCCCAGTGGTGCCAGTGCACTCTCTGGACTCACTGCACTGCATCCCCAGTGGTGCCAGTGCACTCTCTGGACTCACTGTACTGCATCCCCAGTGGTGCCAGTGCACTCTCTGGACTCACTGCAGTGCATCCCCACTGGTGCCAGTGTACTCTCTGGACTCACTGCACTGCATCCCCAGTGGTGCCAGTGCACTCACTGGACTCACTGGACACATCCCCAGTGGTGCCAGTGCACTCTCTGGACTCACTGCAGTGCATCCCCAGTGGTGCCAGTGCCCTCTCTGGACTCACTGCACTGCATCCCCAGTGGTGCCAGTGTACTCTCTGGACTCACTGCAGTGCATCCCCAGTGGTGCCAGTGCACTCTCTGGACTCACTGCACTGCATCCCCAGTGGTGTCAGTGCACTCTCTGGACTCACTGAAGTGCATCCCCAGTGGTGCCAGTGCACTCTCTGGACTCACTGCAGTGCATCCCCAGTGGTGCCAGTGCACTCTCTGGACTCACTGAAGTGCATCCCCAGTGGTGCCAGTGCACTCTCTGGACTCACTGCACTGCATCACCAGTGGTGCCAGTGCACTCTCTGGACTCACTGTACTGCATCACCAGTGGTGCCAGTGCACTCTCTGGACTCACTGCAGTGCATTCCCAGTGGTGCCAGTGCACTCTTTGGACTCACTGCACTGCAGCCCCATTGGTGCCAGTGCACTCTCTGGACTCACTGCACTGCATCACAGGTGGTGCCAGTGCACTCTCTGGACTCACTGCACTGCATCACAGGTGGTGCCAGTGCACTCTCTGGACTCACTGCTCTGCATTCCCAGTGGTGCCAGTGAAGTCTCTGGACTCACTGCACTGCATCCACAGTGGTGCCAGTGCAATCTCTGGACTCACTGCAGTGCATCACCAGTGGTGCCAGTGCACTCTCTGGACTCACTGCACTGCATCCCCAGTGGTGCCAGTGCACTCTCTGGACTCACTGCAGTGCATCCCCAGTGGTGCCAGTGCACTCTCTGGACTCACTGCACTGCATCCCCAGTGGTGCCAGTGCACTCTCTGGACTCACTGCAATGCATCCCCAGTGGTGCCAGTGCACTCTCTGGACTCACTGCACTGCATCCCCAGTGGTGCCAGTGCACTCACTGGATTCACTGCACTGTATCCCCAGTGGTGCCAGTGCAATCTCTGGACTCACTGCAGTGCATCCCCAGTGGTGCCAGTGCACTCTCTAGACTCACTGCACTGCATCCCCAGTGGTGCCAGTGCACTCACTGGACTCACTGTACTGCATCATCTGTGGTGCCAGTGCACTCTCTGGACTCACTGCAATGCATCCCCAGTGGTGCCAGTGCACTCTCTGGACTCACTGCACTGTATCCCCAGTGGTGCCAGTGCACTCACTGGATTCACTGCAGTGCATCCCCAGTGGTGCCAGTGCACTCTCTGGACTCACTGCACTGCATCCCCAGTGGTGCCAGTGCACTCTGTGGAACCACTGCACTGCATCCCCAGTGGTGACAGTGCACTCTCTGGACTCACTGCAGTGCATCCCCACTGGTGCCAAAGCACTCTCTGGACTCCCGGCACCGCATCCCCAGTGGTGCCAGTGCACTCTCTGGACTCACTGCACTGCATCCCCAGTGGTGCCAGTGCACTCTCTGGAGTCACAGCACTGCATCCCCAGTGGTGCCAGTGCACTCTCTGGACTCACTGCAGGGCATCCCCAGTGGTGCCAGTGCACTCTCTGGACTCACTGGAGTGCATCCCCAGTGGCGCCAGTGCACTCTCTGGACTCACTGAAGTGCATTCTCAGTGGTGCCAGTGCACTCTCTGGACTCACTGCAGTGCATCCCCAGTGGTGCCAGTACACTCACTGGACTCACTGCACTGCATCCCCAGTGGTGCCAGTGCACTCTCTGGACTCACTAAACTGCATCACCAGTGGTGCCTCTGCACTCTCTGGACTCACTGCACTGCTTCCCCAGTGGTGCCAGTGCACTCACTGGACTCACTGCAGTGCATCCCCAGTGGTGCCAGTGCACTCTCTGGGCTCACTGCAGTGCATCCCCAGTGGTGCCAGTGCACTCTCTGCACTCACTGCACTGCATCCCCAGTGGTGCCTGTGCGCTCTCTGGAGTCACAGCACTGCATCCCCAGTGGTGCCAGTGCACTCTCTGGACTCACTGAAGTGCATTCTCAGTGGTGCCAGTGCACTCTCTGGACTCACTTCAGTGCATCCCCAGTGGTGCCAGTACACTCTCTGGATTCACTGCAGTGCATCCCCAGTGGTGCCAGTGCACTCTCTGGACTCACTGCAGTGCATCCCCAGTGAAGCCAGTGCATTCTCTGGACTCACTACAGTGCATCCGCAGTGGTGCCATTGCACTCTCTGGACTCACTGCACTGCATCTCCAGTGGTGCCAGTGCACTCTCTGGACTCACTGCACTGCATCCCCAGTGCTGCCAGTGCACTCTCTTGAGTCACTGCACTGCATCCCCTGTGGTGCAAGAGCACTCTCTGGACTCACTGCACTGCATCCCCAGTGGTGCCAGTGCACTCTCTGGACTCACTGCACTGCATCCCCAGTGGTGCCAGTGCACTCTCTGGACTCACTGCACTGCATCCCCAGTGGTGCTAGTGCACTGTGTGGACTCACTGTACTGCATCCCCTGTGGTGCCAGTGCAATCTCTGGACTCACTGCAGTGCATCCCCAGTGGTGCCAGTGCACTCTCAGGACTCACTGCACTGCATCCCCAGTGGTGCCAGTGCACTCTCTGGACTCACTGCACTGCATCCCCAGTAGTGACAGTGCACTCTCTGGACTCACTGCAGTGCATCCCCAGTGGTGCCAGTGCACTCTCTGGACTCACTGCACTGCATCCCCAGTGGTGACAGTGCACTCTCTGGACTCACTGCAGTGAATCCCCAGTGGTGCCAGTGCACTCTCTGGACTCACTGCAGTGCATCCCCACTGGTGCCAGTGCACTCTCTGGACTCACTGCACTGCATCCCCAGTTGTGCCAGTGCAGTCTCTGGAGTAACTGCAGTGCATCTCCACTGGTGCCAAAGCACTCTCTGCACTCACTGCAGTGCATCCCCAGTGGTGCCACTGCACTCTCTGGACTCACTGCAGTGCATCCCCAGTGGTGCCAGTGCACTCTCTGGACTCATTGAAGTGCATTCTCAGTGGTGCCAGTGCACTCTCTGTACTCACTGCAGTGCATCCCCAGTGGTGCCAGTACACTCACTGGACTCACTGCACTGCATCCCCAGTGGTGCCAGTGCACTCTCTGGACTCACTAAACTGCATCACCAGTGGTGCCACTTCACTCTCTGGACTCTCTGCACTGCTTCCCCAGTGGTGCCAGTGCACTCACTGGACTCACTGCAGTGCATCCCCACTGGTGCCAGTGCACTCTCTGGGCTCACTGCAGTGCATCCCCAGTGGTGCCAGTGCACTCTCTGGACTCACTGCACTGCATCCCCAGTGGTGCCAGTGCGCTCTCTGGAGTCACAGCACTGCATCCCCAGTGGTGCCAGTGCAATCTCTGGACTCACTGCACTGCATCCCCAGTAGTGCCAGTGCACTCTCTGGACTCACTGCACTGCATCCCCGGTGGTGCCAGTGCAGTCTCTGGAGTAACTGCACTGCATCCCCACTGGTGCCAAAGCACTCTCTGGACTCCCAGCACCGCATCCCCAGTGGTGCCAGTGCACTCTCTGGACTCACTGTACTGCATACCCACTGGTGCCAGTGCACTCTGTGGACTCACTGTACTGCATCCCCAGTGGTGACAGTGCACTCTCTGGACTCACTGCAGTGCATCCCCAGTGGTGCCAGTGCACTCTCTGGACTCACTGCAGTGCATCCCCAGTGGTGCCAGTGCACTCTCTGGACTCACTGCACTGCATCCCCAGTGGTGCCAGTGCACTCTCTGGACTCACTGCACTGCATCCCCAGTGGTGCCAGTGCACTCTCTGGACTCACTGCAGGGCATCCCCAGTGGTGCCAGTGCACTGTCTGGACTCACTGAAATGCATCCCCAGTGGTGCCAGTGCACTCTCTGGACTCACTGTACTGCACCCCCAGTGGTGCCAGTGCACTCACTGGACTGACTGCACTGCATCCCCAGTGGTGCCAGTGCACTCTCTGGACTCACTGCACTGCATCCCCACTGGTGCCAGTGTACTCTCTGGACTCACTGCACTGCATCCCCAGTGGTGCCAGTGCACTCACTGGACTCACTGGACACATCCCCAGTGGTGCCAGTGCACTCTCTGGACTCACTGCAGTGCATCCCCAGTGGTGCCAGTGCACTCTCTGGACTCACTGCACTGCATCCCCACTGGTGCCAGTGTACTCTCTAGACTTACTGCAGTGCATCCCCAGTGGTGCCAGTGCACTCTCTGGACTCACTGCACTGCATCCCCACTGGTGCCAGTGCACTCTCTGGACTCACTGAAGTGCATCCCCAGTTGTGCCAGTGCACTCTCTGGACTCAATGCACTGCATCCCCAGTGGTGCCAGTGCACTCTCTGGACTCACTGCACTGCATCCCCAGTGGTGCCAGTGCAATCTCTGGACTCACTGTACCGCATCCCCAGTGGTGCCAGTGCACTCTTTGGACTCACTGCACTGCAGCCCCATTGGTGCCAGTGCACTCTCTGGACTCACTGCACTGCATCACAGGTGGTGCCAGTGCACTCTCTGGACTCACTTCTCTGCATTCCCAGTGGTGCCAGTGAAGTCTCTGGACTCACTGCACTGCATCCACAGTGGTGCCAGTGCAACCTCTGCACTCACTGCAGTGCATCACCAGTGGTGCCAGTGCACTCTCTGCACTCACTGCACTGCATCCCCAGTGGTGCCAGTGCGCTCTCTGGAGTCACAGCACTGCATCCCCAGTGGTGCCAGTGCACTCGCTGGACTCACTGCACTGCATCCCCAGTGGTGCCAGTGTACTCTCTGGACTCACTGCAGTGCATCCCCAGTGGTGCCAGTGCACTCTCTTGAGTCACTGCAGTGCATCCCCAGTGGTGCCATTGCACTCTCTGGACTCACTGTACTGCATCATCGTTGGTGCCAGTGCACTCTCTGGACTCACTACACTGCATCCCCAGCGGTGCCAGTGCACTCTCTGGACTCACTGCACTGCAGACCCAGTGGTGCCAGTGCACTCACTGGACTCACTGTACTGCATCACCAGTGCTGCCAGTGCACTCTCTGGACTCACTGCACTGCATCCCCAGTGGTTCCAGTGCATTCACTGGACTCACTGTACTGCATCACCAGTGGTGCCAGTGCACTCTCTTGACTCACTGCACTGCATCCCCAGTGGTGCCAGTGAGCTCTCTGGACTCACTGCACTGCATCCCCAGTGGTGCCAGTGTACTAACAGGATTCACTGCACTGCATCCCCAGTGGTGCTAGTGCACTCTCTGGACTCACTGCAGTGCATCCCCAGTGGTGCCAGTGCACACTCTGGACTCGCTGAAGTGCATTCTCAGTGGTGCCAGTGCACTCTCTGGACTCACTGCAGTGCATCCCCAGTGGTGCCAGTCCACTCACTGGACTCACTGCACTGCATCCCCAGTGGTGCCAGTGCACTCTGTGGACTCACTGTACTGCATCCCCAGTGCTGCCAGTGCACTCTCTGGACTCACTGCACTGCATCCCCAGTGGTGCCAGTGCACTCTCTGGACTCACTGCAGTGCATCCCCAGTGGTGCTAGTGCACTCTCTGGACTCACTGCACTGCATCCCCAGTGGTGCCAGTGCACTCGCTGGACTCACTGCACTGCATCCCCAGTGGTGCCAGTGCACTCTCTGGACTCACTGCACTGCATCCCCAGTGGTGCCAGTGCACTCTCTGGACTCACTGCAGGGCATCCCCAGTGGTGCCAGTGCACTGTCTGGACTCACTGAAGTGCATCCCCAGTGGTGCCAGTGCACTCTCTGGACTCACTGTACTGCACCCCCAGTGGTGCCAGTGCACTCACTGGACTGACTGCACTGCATCCCCAGTGGTGCCAGTGCAATCTCTGGACTCACTGCAGTGCATCCCCACTGGTGCCAGTGTACTCTCTGGACTCACTGCACTGCATCCCCAGTGGTGCCAGTGCACTCACTGGACTCACTGCAGTGCATCCGCAGTGGTGCCAGTGCACTCTCTGGACTCACTGCAGTGCATCCCCTTTGGTGCCAGTGCACTCTCTGGACTCACTGCACTGCATCCCCAGTGGTGCCAGTGTACTCTCTGGACTCACTGCAGTGCATCCCCAGTGGTGCCAGTGCACTCTCTGGACTCACTGCTCTGCATCCCCAGTGGTGTCAGTGCACTCTCTGGACTCACTGAAGTGCATCCCCAGTGGTGCCAGTGCACTCTCTGGACTCACTGCACTGCATCCCCAGTGGTGCCAGTGCACTCTCTGGACTCACTGTACCGCATCCCCAGTGGTGCCAGTGCACTCTCTGGACTCACTGCACTGCATCACCAGTGGTGCCAGTGCACTCTCTGGACTCACTGTACTGCATCACCAGTGGTGCCAGTGCACTCTCTGGACTCACTGCAGTGCATTCCCAGTGGTGCCAGTGCACTCTTTGGACTCACTGCACTGCAGCCCCATTGGTGCCAGTGCACTCTCTGGACTCACTGCACTGCATCACAGGTGGTGCCAGTGCACTCTCTGGACTCACTGCACTGCATCACAGGTGGTGCCAGTGCACTCTCTGGACTCACTGCACTGCATCCCCAGTGGTGCCAGTGCACTCTCTGCACTCACTTCTCTGCATTCCCAGTGGTGCCAGTGAAGTCTCTGGACTCACTGCACTGCATCCACAGTGGTGCCAGTGCAATCTCTGGACTCACTGCAGTGCATCCCCAGTGGTGCCAGTGCACTCTCTGGACTCACTGCACTGCATCCCCAGTGGTGCCAGTGCACTCTCTGGACTCACTGCAGTGCATCCCCAGTGGTGCCAGTGCACTCTCTGGACTCACTGCACTGCATCCCCAGTGGTGCCAGTGCACTCTCTGGACTCACTGCAATGCATCCCCAGTGGTGCCAGTGCACTCTCTGGACTCACTGCACTGCATCCCCAGTGGTGCCAGTGCACTCACTGGATTCACTGCACTGTATCCCCAGTGGTGCCAGTGCAATCTCTGGACTCAAAGCAGTGCATCCCCAGTGGTGCCAGTGACCTCTCTAGACTCACTGCACTGCATCCCCAGTGGTGCCAGTGCACTCACTGGACTCACTGTACTGCATTATCTGTGGTGCCAGTGCACTCTCTGGACTCACTGCAATGCATCCCCAGTGGTGCCAGTGCACTCTCTGGACTCACTGCACTGTATCCCCAGTGGTGCCAGTGCACTCACTGGATTCACTGCAGTGCATCCCCAGTGGTGCCAGTGCACTCTCTGGACTCACTGCACTGCATCCCCAGTGGTGCCAGTGCACTCTGTGGAACCACTGCACTGCATCCCCAGTGGTGACAGTGCACTCTCTGGACTCACTGCAGTGCATCCCCACTGGTGCCAAAGCACTCTCTGGACTCCCGGCACCGCATCCCCAGTGGTGCCAGTGCACTCTCTGGACTCACTGCACTGCATCCCCAGTGGTGCCAGTGCACTCTCTGGAGTCACAGCACTGCATCCCCAGTGGTGCCAGTGCACTCTCTGGACTCACTGCAGGGCATCCCCAGTGGTGCCAGTGCACTCTCTGGACTCACTGGAGTGCATCCCCAGTGGTGCCAGTGCACTCTCTGGACTCACTGAAGTGCATTCTCAGTGGTGCCAGTGCACTCTCTGGACTCACTGCAGTGCATCCCCAGTGGTGCCAGTACACTTACTGGACTCACTGCACTGCATCCCCAGTGGTGCCAGTGCACTCTCTGGACTCACTAAACTGCATCACCAGTGGTGCCTCTGCACTCTCTGGACTCACTGCACTGCTTCCCCAGTGGTGCCAGTGCACTCACTGGACTCACTGCAGTGCATCCCCAGTGGTGCCAGTGCACTCTCTGGGCTCACTGCAGTGCATCCCCAGTGGTGCCAGTGCACTCTCTGCACTCACTGCACTGCATTCCCAGTGGTGCCTGTGCGCTCTCTGGACTCACTGAAGTGCATTCTCAGTGGTGCCAGTGCACTCTCTGGACTCACTTCAGTGCATCCCCAGTGGTGCCAGTACACTCTCTGGACTCACTGCAGTGCATCCCCAGTGGTGCCAGTGCACTCTCTGGACTCACTGCAGTGCATCCCCAGTGGAGCCAGTGCATTCTCTGGACTCACTACAGTGCATCCGCAGTGGTGCCATTGCACTCTCTGGACTCACTGCACTGCATCTCCAGTGGTGCCAGTGCACTCTCTGGACTCACTGCACTGCATCCCCAGTGCTGCCAGTGCACTCTCTTGAGTCACTGCACTGCATCCCCTGTGGTGCAAGAGCACTCTCTGGACTCACAGCAGTGCATCCCCAGTGGTGCCAGTGCACTCTCTGGACTCACTGCACTGCATCCCCAGTGGTGCCAGTGCACTCTCTGGACTCACTGCACTGCATCCCCAGTGGTGCTAGTGCACTGTGTGGACTCACTGTACTGCATCCCCTGTGGTGCCAGTGCAATCTCTGGACTCACTGCAGTGCATCCCCTGTGGTGCCAGTGCACTCTCAGGACTCACTGCACTGCATCCCCAGTGGTGCCAGTGCACTCTCTGGACTCACTGCACTGCATCCCCAGTAGTGACAGTGCACTCTCTGGACTCACTGCAGTGCATCCCCAGTGGTGCCAGTGCACTCTCTGGACTCACTGCACTGCATCCCCAGTAGTGCCAGTGCACTCTCTGGACTCACTGCACTGCATCCCCAGTGGTGCCAGTGCACTCTCTGGACTCACTGCACTGCATCCCCAGTGGTGCCAGTGCACTCTCTGGACTCACTGCACTGCATCCCCAGTGGTGCCAGTGCACTCTGTGGACTCACTGTACTGCATCCCCAGTGGTGACAGTGCACTCTCTGGACTCACTGCAGTGAATCCCCAGTGGTGCCAGTGCACTCTCTGGACTCACTGCAGTGCATCCCCACTGGTGCCAGTGCACTCTCTGGACTCACTGCACTGCATCCCCAGTTGTGCCAGTGCAGTCTCTGGAGTAACTGCAGTGCATCTCCACTGGTGCCAAAGCACTCTCTGCACTCACTGCAGTGCATCCCCAGTGGTGCCACTGCACTCTCTGGACTCACTGCAGTGCATCCCCAGTGGTGCCAGTGCACTCTCTGGACTCATTGAAGTGCATTCTCAGTGGTGCCAGTGCACTCTCTGGACTCACTGCAGTGCATCCCCAGTGGTGCCAGTACACTCACTGGACTCACTGCACTGCATCCCCAGTGGTGCCAGTGCACTCTCTGGACTCACTAAACTGCATCACCAGTGGTGCCACTTCACTCTCTGGACTCTCTGCACTGCTTCCCCAGTGGTGCCAGTGCACTCACTGGACTCACTGCAGTGCATCCCCACTGGTGCCAGTGCACTCTCTGGGCTCACTGCAGTGCATCCCCAGTGGTGCCAGTGCACTCTCTGGACTCACTGCACTGCATCCCCAGTGGTGCCAGTGCGCTCTCTGGAGTCACAGCACTGCATCCCCAGTGGTGCCAGTGCAATCTCTGGACTCACTGCACTGCATCCCCAGTAGTGCCAGTGCACTCTCTGGACTCACTGCACTGCATCCCCGGTGGTGCCAGTGCAGTCTCTGGAGTAACTGCACTGCATCCCCACTGGTGCCAAAGCACTCTCTGGACTCCCAGCACCGCATCCCCAGTGGTGCCAGTGCACTCTCTGGACTCACTGCACTGCATGCCCAGTGGTGCCAGTGCACTCTCTGGACTCACTGTACTGCATACCCACTGGTGCCAGTGCACTCTGTGGACTCACTGTACTGCATCCCCAGTGGTGACAGTGCACTCTCTGGACTCACTGCAGTGCATCCCCAGTGGTGCCAGTGCACTCTCTGGACTCACTGCAGTGCATCCCCAGTGGTGCCAGTGCACTCTCTGGACTCACTGCACTGAAGCCCCAGTGGTGCCAGTGCACTCTCTGGACTCACTGCACTGCATCCCCAGTGGTGCCAGTGCACTCTCTGGACTCACTGCACTGCATCCCCAGTGGTGCCAGTGCACTCTCTGGACTCACTGCAGGGCATCCCCAGTGGTGCCAGTGCACTGTCTGGACTCACTGAAGTGCATCCCCAGTGGTGCCAGTGCACTCTCTGGACTCACTGTACTGCACCCCCAGTGGTGCCAGTGCACTCACTGGACTGACTGCACTGCATCCCCAGTGGTGCCAGTGCACTCTCTGGACTCACTGCACTGCATCCCCACTGGTGCCAGTGTACTCTCTGGACTCACTGCACTGCATCCCCAGTGGTGCCAGTGCACTCACTGGACTCACTGGACACATCCCCAGTGGTGCCAGTGCACTCTCTGGACTCACTGCAGTGCATCCCCAGTGGTGCCAGTGCACTCTCTGGACTCACTGCACTGCATCCCCACTGGTGCCAGTGTACTCTCTAGACTTACTGCAGTGCATCCCCAGTGGTGCCAGTGCACTCTCTGGACTCACTGCACTGCATCCCCACTGGTGCCAGTGCACTCTCTGGACTCACTGAAGTGCATCCCCAGTTGTGCCAGTGCACTCTCTGGACTCAATGCACTGCATCCCCAGTGGAGCCAGTGCACTCTCTGGACTCACTGCACTGCATCCCCAGTGGTGCCAGTGCAGTCTCTGGACTCACTGTACCGCATCCCCAGTGGTGCCAGTGTACTCTTTGGACTCACTGCACTGCAGCCCCATTGGTGCCAGTGCACTCTCTGGACTCACTGCACTGCATCACAGGTGGTGCCAGTGCACTCTCTGGACTCACTTCTCTGCATTCCCAGTGGTGCCAGTGAAGTCTCTGGACTCACTGCACTGCATCCACAGTGGTGCCAGTGCAATCTCTGGACTCACTGCAGTGCATCACCAGTGGTGCCAGTGCACTCTCGGGACTCACTGCACTGCATCCCCAGTGGTGCCAGTGCACTCTCTGGACTCACTGCAGTGCATCCCCAGTGGTGCCAGTGCACTCTCTGGACTCACTGCACTGCATCCCCAGTGGTGCAAGTGCACTCTCTCGAGTCACTGCACTACATCCCCAGTGGTGCCAGTGCACTCACTGGACTCACTGTACTGCATCATCTGTGGTGCCAGTGCACTCTCTGGACTCACTGCAATGCATCCCCAGTGGTGCCAGTGCACTCTCTGGACTCACTGCACTGCATCTCCAGTGGTGCCAGTGCACTCTCTGGACTCGCGTCACTGCATCCCCAGTGGTGCCAGTGCACTCACTGGATTCACTGCAGTGCATCCCCAGTGGTGCCAGTGCACTCTCTGGACTCACTGCACTGCATCCCCAGTGGTGCCAGTGCACTCTGTGGACTCACTGCACTGCATCCCCAGTGGTGCCAGTGCACTGTTTGGACTCACTGAAGTGCATCCCCAGTGGTGCCAGTGCACTCTCTGGACTCACTGTACTGCACCCCCAGTGGTGCCAGTGCACTCTCTGGACTCACTGCACTGCATCCCCAGTGGTGCCAGTGCAATCTCTGGACTCACTGCAGTGCATCCCCACTGGTGCCAGTGTACTCTCTGGACTCACTGCACTGCATCCCCAGTGGTGCCAGTGCACTCACTGGACTCACTGGACACATCCCCAGTGGTGCCAGTGCACTCTCTGGTCTCACTGCAGTGCATCCCCAGTGGTGCCAGTGCACTCTCTGGACTCACTGCACTGCATCCCCAGTGGTGCCAGTGTACTCTCTGGACTCACTGCAGTGCATCCCCAGTGGTGCCAGTGCACTCTCTGGACTCACTGCAGGGCATCCCCAGTGGTGTCAGTGCACTCTCTGGACTCACTGAAGTGCATCCCCAGTGGTGCCAGTGCTCTCTCTGGACTCACTGCACTGCATCCCCAGTGGTGCCAGTGCACTCTCTGGACTCACTGAAGTGCATCCCCAGTGGTGCCAGTGCACTCTCTGGACTCACTGCACTGCATCCCCAGTGGTGCCAGTGCACTCTCTGGACTCACTGTACTGCATCACCAGTGGTGCCAGTGCACTCTCTGGACTCACTGCAGTGCATCCCCACTGGTGCCAGTGTACTCTCTGGACTCACTGCACTGCATCCCCAGTGGTGCCAGTGCACTCACTGGACTCACTGGACACATCCCCAGTGGTGCCAGTGCACTCTCTGGACTCACTGCAGTGCATCCCCAGTGGTGCCAGTGCACTCTCTGGACTCACTGCACTGCATCCCCAGTGGTACCAGTGTACTCTCTGGACTCACTGCAGTGCATCCCCAGTGGTGCCAGTGCACTCTCTGGACTCACTGCACTGCATCCCCAGTGGTGCCAGTGTACTCTCTGGACTCACTGCACTGCAACCCAGTGGTGCCAGTGCACTCACTGGACTCACTGGACACATCCCCAGTGGTGCCAGTGCACTCTCTGGACTCACTGCAGTGCATCCCCAGTGGTGCCAGTGCACTCTCTGGACTCACTGCACTGCATCCCCAGTGGTACCAGTGTACTCTCTGGACTCACTGCAGTGCATCCCCAGTGGTGCCAGTGCACTCTCTGGACTCACTGCACTGCATCCCCAGTGGTGCCAGTGCTCTCTCTGGACTCACTGCACTGCATCCCCAGTGGTGCCAGTGCACTCTCTGGACTCACTGAAGTGCATCCCCAGTGGTGCCAGTGCACTCTCTGGACTCACTGCACTGCATCCCCAGTGGTGCCAGTGCACTCTCTGGACTCACTGTACTGCATCACCAGTGGTGCCAGTGCACTCTCTGGACTCACTGCAGTGCATCCCCACTGGTGCCAGTGTACTCTCTGGACTCACTGCACTGCATCCCCAGTGGTGCCAGTGCACTCACTGGACTCACTGGACACATCCCCAGTGGTGCCAGTGCACTCTCTGGACTCACTGCAGTGCATCCCCAGTGGTGCCAGTGCACTCTCTGGACTCACTGCACTGCATCCCCAGTGGTACCAGTGTACTCTCTGGACTCACTGCAGTGCATCCCCAGTGGTGCCAGTGCACTCTCTGGACTCACTGCACTGCATCCCCAGTGGTGTCAGTGCACTCTCTGGACTCACTGAAGTGCATCCCCAGTGGTGCCAGTGCACTCTCTGGACTCACTGCAGTGCATCCCCAGTGGTGTCAGTGCACTCTCTGGACTCACTGAAGTGCATCCCCAGTGGTGCCAGTGCACTCTCTGGACTCACTGCAGTGCATCCCCAGTGGTGCCAGTGCACTCTCTGGACTCACTGAAGTGCATCCCCAGTGGTGCCAGTGCACTCTCTGGACTCACTGCACTGCATCCCCAGTGGTGCCAGTGCACTCTCTGGACTCACTGAAGTGCATTCTCAGTGGTGCCAGTGCACTCTCTGGACTCACTGAAGTGCATTCTCAGTGGTGCCAGTGCACTCTCTGGACTCACTTCAGTGCATCCCCAGTGGTGCCAGTGCACTCTCTGGACTCACTGCACTGCATCCCCAGTGGTGCCAGTGCACTCTCTGCACTCACTTCTCTGCATTCCCAGTGGTGCCAGTGAAGTCTCTGGACTCACTGCACTGCATCCCCAGTGGTGCCAGTGCAATCTCTGGACTCACTGCAGTGCATCACCAGTGGTGCCAGTGCACTCTCTGGACTCACTGCACTGCATCCCCAGTGGTGCCAGTGCACTCTCTGGACTCACTGCAGTGCATCCCCAGTGGTGCCAGTGCACTCTCTGGACTCACTGCACTGCATCCCCAGTGGTGCCAGTGCACTCTCTGGACTCACTGCAATGCATCCCCAGTGGTGCCAGTGCACTCTCTGGACTCACTGCACTGCATCCCCAGTGGTGCCAGTGCACTCACTGGATTCACTGCACTGTATCCCCAGTGGTGCCAGTGCAATCTCTGGACTCACTGCACTGCATCCCCAGTGGTGCCAGTGCACTCTCTGGACTCACTGCACTGCATCCCCAGTGGTGCCAGTGCACTCACTGGACTCACTGTACTGCATCATCTGTTGTGCCAGTGCACTCTCTGGACTCACTGCAATGCATCCCCAGTGGTGCCAGTGCACTCTCTGGACTCACTGCACTGTATCCCCAGTGGTGCCAGTGCACTCACTGGATTCACTGCAGTGCATCCCCAGTGGTGCCAGTGCACTCTCTGGACTCACTGCACTGCATCCCCAGTGGTGCCAGTGCACTCTGTGGAACCACTGCACTGCATCCCCAGTGGTGACAGTGCACTCTCTGGACTCACTGCAGTGCATCCCCACTGGTGACAGTGCACTCTCTGGACTCACTGCAGTGCATCCCCAGTGGTGCCAGTGCACTCTCTGGACTCACTGCACTGCATCCCCAGTGGTGCCAGTGCAGTCTCTGGAGTAACTGCAGTGCATCCCCACTGGTGCCAAAGCACTCTCTGGACTCCCGGCACCGCATCCCCAGTGGTGCCAGTGCACTCTCTGGACTCACTGCACTGCATCCCCAGTGGTGCCAGTGCACTCTCTGGAGTCACAGCACTGCATCCCCAGTGGTGCCAGTGCACTCTCTGGACTCACTGCAGTGCATCCCCAGTGGTGCCAGTGCACTCTCTGGACTCACTGGAGTGCATCCCCAGTGGTGCCAGTGCACTCTCTGGACTCACTGAAGTGCATTCTCAGTGGTGGCAGTGCACTCTCTGGACTCACTGCAGTGCATCCCCAGTGGTGCCAGTACACTCACTGGACTCACTGCACTGCATCCCCAGTGGTGCCAGTGCACTCTCTGGACTCACTAAACTGCATCACCAGTGGTGCCTCTGCACTCTCTGGACTCACTGCACTGCTTCCCCAGTGGTGCCAGTGCACTCACTGGACTCACTGCAGTGCATCCCCAGTGGTGCCAGTGCACTCTCTGGGCTCACTGCAGTGCATCCCCAGTGGTGCCAGTGCACTCTCTGCACTCACTGCACTGCATCCCCAGTGGTGCCTGTGCGCTCTCTGGAGTCACAGCACTGCATCCCCAGTGGTGCCAGTGCAATCTCTGGACTCACTGCAGTGCATCCCCAGTGGTGCCAGTGCAGTCTCTGGACTCACTGAAGTGCATTCTCAGTGGTGCCAGTGCACTCTCTGGACTCACTGAAGGGCATCCCCAGTGGTGCCAGTGCACTCTCTGGACTCACTGAACTGCATCCCCAGTGGTGCCAGTGCACTCTCTGGACTCACTGCACTGCATCCTCAGTGCTGCCAGTGCACTCTCTGGACTCACTGCACTGCATCCCTAGTGGTGCCACTGCACTCTCTGGACTCACTGCACTGCTTCCCCAGTGGTGCCAGTGCACTCTCTGGACTCACTGCACTGCATCCCCAGTGGTGCCAGTGCACTCACTGGACTCACTGCAATGCATCCCCAGTGGTGCCAGTGCACTCTCTGGACTCACTGCACTGCATCCCCAGTGGTGCCAGTGCACTCTCTGGACTCACTGCACTGCATCCCCAGTGGCTCCAGCGCACTCTCTGGACTCACTGCACTGCATCCCCAGTGGTGCTAGTGCACTCTGTGGACTCACTGCAGTGCATCCCCAGTGGTGCCAGTGCACTCTCTGGACTCACTGAAGTGCATCCCCAGTGGTGCCAGTACACTCTCTGGACTCACTGCAGTGCATCCCCAGTGGTGCCAGTGCACTCTCTGGACTCACTGCAGTGCATCCCCAGTGGAGCCAGTGCATTCTCTGGACTCACTGCAGTGCATCCCCAGTGGTGCCAGTGCACTCTCTGGACTCACTGCACTGCATCCCCAGTGGTGCAAGTGCACTCTCTGGAGTCACTGCACTACATCCCCAGTGGTGCCAGTGCACTCACTGGACTCACTGTACTGCATCATCTGTGGTGCCAGTGCACTCTCTGGACTCACTGCAATGCATCCCCAGTGGTGCCAGTGCACTCTCTGGACTCACTGCACTGCATCCCCAGTGGTGCCAGTGCACTCTCTGGACTCGCGTCACTGCATCCCCAGTGGTGCCAGTGCACTCACTGGATTCACTGCAGTGCATCCCCAGTGGTGCCAGTGCACTCTCTGGACTCACTGCACTGCATCCCCAGTGGTGCCAGTGCACTCTGTGGACTCACTGCTCTGCATCCCCAGTGGTGCCAGTGCACTGTTTGGACTCACTGAAGTGCATCCCCAGTGGTGCCAGTGCACTCTCTGGACTCACTGTACTGCACCCCCAGTGGTGCCAGTGCACTCTCTGGACTCACTGCACTGCATCCCCAGTGGTGCCAGTGCAATCTCTGGACTCACTGCAGTGCATCCCCACTGGTGCCAGTGTACTCTCTGGACTCACTGCACTGCATCCCCAGTGGTGCCAGTGCACTCACTGGACTCACTGGACACATCCCCAGTGGTGCCAGTGCACTCTCTGGACTCACTGCAGTGCATCCCCAGTGGTGCCAGTGCACTCTCTGGACTCACTGCACTGCATCCCCAGTGGTGCCAGTGTACTCTCTGGACTCACTGCAGTGCATCCCCAGTGGTGCCAGTGCACTCTCTGACTCACTGCTCTGCATCCCCAGTGGTGTCAGTGCACTCTCTGGACTCACTGAAGTGCATCCCCAGTGGTGCCAGTGCTCTCTCTGGACTCACTGCACTGCATCCCCAGTGGTGCCAGTGCACTCTCTGGACTCACTGAAGTGCATCCCCAGTGGTGCCAGTGCACTCTCTGGACTCACTGCACTGCATCCCCAGTGGTGCCAGTGCACTCTCTGGACTCACTGTACTGCATCACCAGTGGTGCCAGTGCACTCTCTGGACTCACTGCAGTGCATCCCCACTGGTGCCAGTGTACTCTCTGGACTCACTGCACTGCATCCCCAGTGGTGCCAGTGCACTCACTGGACTCACTGGACACATCCCCAGTGGTGCCAGTGCACTCTCTGGACTCACTGCAGTGCATCCCCAGTGGTGCCAGTGCACTCTCTGGACTCACTGCACTGCATCCCCAGTGGTACCAGTGTACTCTCTGGACTCACTGCAGTGCATCCCCAGTGGTGCCAGTGCACTCTCTGGACTCACTGCACTGCATCCCCAGTGGTGTCAGTGCACTCTCTGGACTCACTGAAGTGCATCCCCAGTGGTGCCAGTGCACTCTCTGGACTCACTGCAGTGCATCCCCAGTGGTGTCAGTGCACTCTCTGGACTCACTGAAGTGCATCCCCAGTGGTGCCAGTGCACTCTCTGGACTCACTGCAGTGCATCCCCAGTGGTGCCAGTGCACTCTCTGGACTCACTGAAGTGCATCCCCAGTGGTGCCAGTGCACTCTCTGGACTCACTGCACTGCATCCCCAGTGGTGCCAGTGCACTCACTGGACTCACTGTACTGCATCACCAGTGGTGCCAGTGCACTCTCTGGACTCACTGAAGTGCATTCTCAGTGGTGCCAGTGCACTCTCTGGACTCACTTCAGTGCATCCCCAGTGGTGCCAGTGCACTCTCTGGACTCACTGCACTGCATCCCCAGTGGTGCCAGTGCACTCTCTGCACTCACTTCTCTGCATTCCCAGTGGTGCCAGTGAAGTCTCTGGACTCACTGCACTGCATCGACAGTGGTGCCAGTGCAATCTCTGGACTCACTGCAGTGCATCACCAGTGGTGCCAGTGCACTCTCTGGACTCACTGCAGTGCATCCCCAGTGGTGCCAGTGCACTCTCTGGACTCACTGCAATGCATCCCCAGTGGTGCCAGTGCACTCTCTGGACTCACTGCACTGCATCCCCAGTGGTGCCAGTGCACTCACTGGATTCACTGCACTGTATCCCCAGTGGTGCCAGTGCAATCTCTGGACTCACTGCACTGCATCCCCAGTGGTGCCAGTGCACTCTCTGGACTCACTGCACTGCATCCCCAGTGGTGCCAGTGCACTCACTGGACTCACTGTACTGCATCATCTGTGGTGCCAGTGCACTCTCTGGACTCACTGCAATGCATCCCCAGTGGTGCCAGTGCACTCTCTGGACTCACTGCACTGTATCCCCAGTGGTGCCAGTGCACTCACTGGATTCACTGCAGTGCATCCCCAGTGGTGCCAGTGCACTCTCTGGACTCACTGCACTGCATCCCCAGTGGTGCCAGTGCACTCTGTGGAACCACTGCACTGCATCCCCAGTGGTGACAGTGCACTCTCTGGACTCACTGCAGTGCATCCCCAGTGGTGACAGTGCACTCTCTGGACTCACTGCAGTGCATCCCCAGTGGTGCCAGTGCACTCTCTGGACTCACTGCACTGCATCCCCAGTGGTGCCAGTGCAGTCTCTGGAGTAACTGCAGTGCATCCCCACTGGTGCCAAAGCACTCTCTGGACTCCCGGCACCGCATCCCCAGTGGTGCCAGTGCACTCTCTGGACTCACTGCACTGCATCCCCAGTGGTGCCAGTGCACTCTCTGGAGTCACAGCACTGCATCCCCAGTGGTGCCAGTGCACTCTCTGGACTCACTGCACTGCATCCCCAGTGGTGCCAGTGCACTCTCTGGACTCACTGGAGTGCATCCCCAGTGGTGCCACTGCACTCTCTGGACTCACTGAAGTGCATTCTCAGTGGTGCCAGTGCACTCTCTGGACTCACTGCAGTACATCCCCAGTGGTGCCAGTACACTCACTGGACTCACTGCACTGCATCCCCAGTGGTGCCAGTGCACTCTCTGGACTCACTAAACTGCATCACCAGTGGTGCCTCTGCACTCTCTGGACTCACTGCACTGCATCCCCAGTGGTGCCAGTGCACTCACTGGACTCACTGCAGTGCATCCCCAGTGGTGCCAGTGCACTCTCTGGGCTCACTGCAGTGCATCCCCAGTGGTGCCAGTGCACTCTCTGCACTCACTGCACTGCATCCCCAGTGGTGCCTGTGCGCTCTCTGGAGTCACAGCACTGCATCCCCAGTGGTGCCAGTGCAATCTCCGGACTCACTGCAGTGCATCCCCAGTGGTGCCAGTGCACTCTCTGGACTCACTGAAGTGCATTCTCAGTGGTGCCAGTGCACTCTCTGGACTCACTGAAGGGCATCCCCAGTGGTGCCAGTGCACTCTCTGGACTCACTGAACTGCATCCCCAGTGGTGCCAGTGCACTCTCTGGACTCACTGCACTGCATCCTCAGTGCTGCCAGTGCACTCTCTGGACTCACTGCACTGCATCCCTAGTGGTGCCACTGCACTCTCTGGACTCACTGCACTGCTTCCCCAGTGGTGCCAGTGCACTCTCTGGACTCACTGCACTGCATCCCCAGTGGTGCCAGTGCACTCACTGGACTCACTGCAATGCATCCCCAGTGGTGCCAGTGCACTCTCTGGACTCACTGCACTGCATCCCCAGTGGTGCCAGTGCACTCTCTGGACTCACTGCACTGCATCCCCAGTGGCTCCAGCGCACTCTCTGGACTCACTGCACTGCATCCCCAGTGGTGCTAGTGCACTCTGTGGACTCACTGCAGTGCATCCCCGGTGGTGCCAGTGCACTCTCTGGACTCACTGAAGTGCATCCCCAGTGGTGCCAGTACACTCTCTGGACTCACTGCACTGCATCTCCAGTGGTGCCAGTGCACTCTCTGGACTCACTGCACTGCATCCCCAGTGCTGCCAGTGCACTCTCTTGAGTCACTGCACTGCATCCCCTGTGGTGCAAGAGCACTCTCTGGACTCACAGCAGTGCATCCCCAGTGGTGCCAGTGCACTCTCTGGACTCACTGCACTGCATCCCCAGTGGTGCCAGTGCACTCTCTGGACTCACTGCACTGCATCCCCAGTGGTGCTAGTGCACTGTGTGGACTCACTGTACTGCATCCCCAGTGGTGCCAGTGCAATCTCTGGACTCACTGCAGTGCATCCCCAGTGGTGCCAGTGCAGTCTCTGGAGTAACTGCAGTGCATCTCCACTGGTGCCAAAGCACTCTCTGCACTCACTGCAGTGCATCCCCAGTGGTGCCACTGCACTCTCTGGACTCACTGCAGTGCATCCCCAGTGGTGCCAGTGCACTCTCTGGACTCATTGAAGTGCATTCTCAGTGGTGCCAGAGCACTCTCTGGACTCACTGCAGTGCATCCCCAGTGGTGCCAGTACACTCACTGGACTCACTGCACTGCATCCCCAGTGGTGCCAGTGCACTCTCTGGACTCACTAAACTGCATCACCAGTGGTGCCACTGCACTCTCTGGACTCTCTGCACTGCTTCCCCAGTGGTGCCAGTGCACTCTCTGGACTCACTGCAGTGCATCCCCACTGGTGCCAGTGCACTCTCTGGGCTCACTGCAGTGCATCCCCAGTGGTGCCAGTGCACTCTCTGGACTCACTGCACTGCATCCCCAGTGGTGCCAGAGCACTCTCTGGACTCACTGCAGTGCATCCCCAGTGGTGCCAGTGCACTCTCTGGACTCACTGCACTGCATCCCCAGTGGTGCCAGTGCACTCTCTGGACTCACTGCACTGCATCCCCGGTGGTGCCAGTGCAGTCTCTGGAGTAACTGCACTGCATCCCCACTGGTGCCAAAGCACTCTCTGGACTCCCAGCACCGCATCCCCAGTGGTGCCAGTGCACTCTCTGGACTCACTGCACTGCATGCCCAGTGGTGCCAGTGCACTCTCTGGACTCACTGTACTGCATACCCACTGGTGCCAGTGCACTCTGTGGACTCACTGTACTGCATCCCCAGTGGTGACAGTGCACTCTCTGGACTCACTGCAGTGCATCCCCAGTGGTGCCAGTGCACTCTCTGGACTCACTGCAGTGCATCCCCAGTGGTGCCAGTGCACTCTCTGGACTCACTGCACTGAAGCCCCAGTGGTGCCAGTGCACTCTCTGGACTCACTGCACTGCATCCCCAGTGGTGCCAGTGCACTCTCTGGACTCACTGCACTGCATCCCCAGTGGTGCCAGTGCACTCTCTGGACTCACTGCAGGGCATCCCCAGTGGTGCCAGTGCACTGTCTGGACTCACTGAAGTGCATCCCCAGTGGTGCCAGTGCACTCTCTGGACTCACTGTACTGCACCCCCAGTGGTGCCAGTGCACTCACTGGACTGACTGCACTGCATCCCCAGTGGTGCCAGTGCACTCTCTGGACTCACTGCACTGCATCCCCACTGGTGCCAGTGTACTCTCTGGACTCACTGCACTGCATCCCCAGTGGTGCCAGTGCACTCACTGGACTCACTGGACACATCCCCAGTGGTGCCAGTGCACTCTCTGGACTCACTGCAGTGCATCCCCAGTGGTGCCAGTGCACTCTCTGGACTCACTGCACTGCATCCCTACTGGTGCCAGTGTACTCTCTGGACTTACTGCAGTGCATCCCCAGTGGTGCCAGTGCACTCTCTGGACTCACTGCACTGCATCCCCACTGGTGCCAGTGCACTCTCTGGACTCACTGAAGTGCATCCCCAGTTGTGCCAGTGCACTCTCTGGACTCAATGCACTGCATCCCCAGTGGTGCCAGTGCACTCTCTGGACTCACTGCACTGCATCCCCAGTGGTGCCAGTGCAATCTCTGGACTCACTGTACCGCATCCCCAGTGGTGCCAGTGCACTCTTTGGACTCACTGCACTGCAGCCCCATTGGTGCCAGTGCACTCTCTGGACTCACTGCACTGCATCACAGGTGGTGCCAGTGCACTCTCTGGACTCACTGCACTGCATCCCCAGTGGTGCCAGTGCACTCTCTGCACTCACTTCTCTGCATTCCCAGTGGTGCCAGTGAAGTCTCTGGACTCACTGCACTGCATCCCCAGTGGTGCCAGTGCAATCTCTGGACTCACTGCAGTGCATCACCAGTGGTGCCAGTGCACTCTCTGGACTCACTGCACTGCATCCCCAGTGGTGCCAGTGCACTCTCTGGACTCACTGCAGTGCATCCCCAGTGGTGCCAGTGCACTCTCTGGACTCACTGCACTGCATCCCCAGTGGTGCCAGTGCACTCTCTGGACTCACTGCAATGCATCCCCAGTGGTGCCAGTGCACTCTCTGGACTCACTGCACTGCATCCCCAGTGGTGCCAGTGCACTCACTGGATTCACTGCACTGTATCCCCAGTGGTGCCAGTGCAATCTCTGGACTCACTGCAGTGCATCCCCAGTGGTGCCAGTGCACTCTCTAGACTCACTGCACTGCATCCCCAGTGGTGCCAGTGCACTCACTGGACTCACTGTACTGCATCATCTGTGGTGCCAGTGCACTCTCTGGACTCACTGCAATGCATCCCCAGTGGTGCCAGTGCACTCTCTGGACTCACTGCACTGTATCCCCAGTGGTGCCAGTGCACTCACTGGATTCACTGCAGTGCATCCCCAGTGGTGCCAGTGCACTCTCTGGACTCACTGCACTGCATCCCCAGTGGTGCCAGTGCACTCTGTGGAACCACTGCACTGCATCCCCAGTGGTGACAGTGCACTCTCTGGACTCACTGCAGTGCATCCCCACTGGTGCCAAAGCACTCTCTGGACTCCCGGCACCGCATCCCCAGTGGTGCCAGTGCACTCTCTGGACTCACTGCACTGCATCCCCAGTGGTGCCAGTGCACTCTCTGGACTCACTGAAGTGCATCCCCAGTGGTGCCAGTGCACTCTCTGGACTCACTGCAGGGCATCCCCAGTGGTGACAGTGCACTCTCTGGACTCACTGGAGTGCATCCCCAGTGGTGCCAGTGCACTCTCTGGACTCACTGAAGTGCATTCTCAGTGGTGCCAGTGCACTCTCTGGACTCACTGCAGTGCATCCCCAGTGGTGCCAGTACACTCACTGGACTCACTGCACTGCATCCCCAGTGGTGCCAGTGCACTCTCTGGACTCACTAAACTGCATCACCAGTGGTGCCTCTGCACTCTCTGGACTCACTGCACTGCTTCCCCAGTGGTGCCAGTGCACTCACTGGACTCACTGCAGTGCATCCCCAGTGGTGCCAGTGCACTCTCTGGGCTCACTGCAGTGCATCCCCAGTGGTGCCAGTGCACTCTCTGCACTCACTGCACTGCATCCCCAGTGGTGCCTGTGCGCTCTCTGGAGTCACAGCACTGCATCCCCAGTGGTGCCAGTGCACTCTCTGGACTCACTGCACTGCATCTCCAGTGGTGCCAGTGCACTCTCTGGACTCACTGAAGTGCATTCTCAGTGGTGCCAGTGCACTCTCTGGACTCACTGAAGGGCATCCCCAGTGGTGCCAGTGCACTCTCTGGACTCACTGAACTGCATCCCCAGTGGTGCCAGTGCACTCTCTGGACTCACTGCACTACATCCTCAGTGCTGCCAGTGCACTCTCTGGACTCACTGCACTGCATCCCTAGTGGTGCCACTGCACTCTCTGGACTCACTGCACTGCTTCCCCAGTGGTGCCAGTGCACTCTCTGGACTCACTGCACTGCATCCCCAGTGGTGCCAGTGCACTCACTGGACTCACTGCACTGCATCCCCAGTGGTGCCAGTGCACTCTCTGGACTCACTCCACTGCATCCCCAGTGGTTCCAGCGCACTCTCTGGACTCACTGCACTGCATCCCCAGTGGTGCTAGTGCACTCTGTGGACTCACTGCAGTGCATCCCCAGTGGTGCCAGTGCACTCTCTGGACTCACTGAAGTGCATTCTCAGTGGTGCCAGTGCACTCTCTGGACTCACTTCAGTGCATCCCCAGTGGTGCCAGTACACTCTCTGGACTCACTGCAGTGCATCCCCAGTGGTGCCAGTGCACTCTCTGGACTCACTGCAGTGCATCCCCAGTGGAGCCAGTGCATTCTCTGGACTCACTACAGTGCATCCGCAGTGGTGCCATTGCACTCTCTGGACTCACTGCACTGCATCTCCAGTGGTGCCAGTGCACTCTCTGGACTCACTGCACTGCATCCCCAGTGCTGCCAGTGCACTCTCTTGAGTCACTGCACTGCATCCCCTGTGGTGCAAGAGCACTCTCTGGACTCACAGCAGTGCATCCCCAGTGGTGCCAGTGCACTCTCTGGACTCACTGCACTGCATCCCCAGTGGTGCCAGTGCACTCTCTGGACTCACTGCACTGCATCCCCAGTGGTGCTAGTGCACTGTGTGGACTCACTGTACTGCATCCCCTGTGGTGCCAGTGCAATCTCTGGACTCACTGCAGTGCATCCCCAGTGGTGCCAGTGCACTCTCAGGACTCACTGCACTGCATCCCCAGTGGTGCCAGTGCACTCTCTGGACTCACTGCACTGCATCCCCAGTAGTGACAGTGCACTCTCTGGACTCACTGCAGTGCATCCCCAGTGGTGAGAGTGCACTCTCTGGACTCACTGCACTGCATCCCCAGTAGTGCCAGTGCACTCTCTGGACTCACTGCACTGCATCCCCAGTGGTGCCAGTGCACTCTCTGGACTCACTGCACTGCATCCCCAGTGGTGCCAGTGCACTCTCTGGACTCACTGCACTGCATCCCCAGTGGTGCCAGTGCACTCTGTGGACTCACTGTACTGCATCCCCAGTGGTGCCAGTGCACTCTCTGGACTCACTGCAGTGAATCCCCAGTGGTGCCAGTGCACTCTCTGGACTCACTGCAGTGCATCCCCACTGGTGCCAGTGCACTCTCTGGACTCACTGCACTGCATCCCCAGTTGTGCCAGTGCAGTCTCTGGAGTAACTGCAGTGCATCTCCACTGGTGCCAAAGCACTCTCTGCACTCACTGCAGTGCATCCCCAGTGGTGCCACTGCACTCTCTGGACTCACTGCAGTGCATCCCCAGTGGTGCCAGTGCACTCTCTGGACTCATTGAAGTGCATTCTCAGTGGTGCCAGTGCACTCTCTGGACTCACTGCAGTGCATCCCCAGTGGTGCCAGTACACTCACTGGACTCACTGCACTGCATCCCCAGTGGTGCCAGTGCACTCTCTGGACTCACTAAACTGCATCACCAGTGGTGCCACTTCACTCTCTGGACTCTCTGCACTGCTTCCCCAGTGGTGCCAGTGCACTCTCTGGGCTCACTGCAGTGCATCCCCAGTGGTGCCAGTGCACTCTCTGGACTCACTGCACTGCATCCCCAGTGGTGCCAGTGCGCTCTCTGGAGTCACAGCACTGCATCCCCAGTGGTGCCAGTGCAATCTCTGGACTCACTGCACTGCATCCCCAGTAGTGCCAGTGCACTCTCTGGACTCACTGCACTGCATCCCCGCTGGTGCCAGTGCAGTCTCTGGAGTAACTGCACTGCATTCCCACTGGTGCCAAAGCACTCTCTGGACTCCCAGCACCGCATCCCCACTGGTGCCAGTGCACTCTCTGGACTCACGGCACTGCATGCCCAGTGGTGCCAGTGCACTCTCTGGACTCACTGTACTGCATACCCACTGGTGCCAGTGCACTCTGTGGACTCACTGTACTGCATCCCCAGTGGTGACAGTGCACTCTCTGGACTCACTGCAGTGCATCCCCAGTGGTGCCAGTGCACTCTCTGGACTCACTGCAGTGCATCCCCAGTGGTGCCAGTGCACTCTCTGGACTCACTGCACTGAAGCCCCAGTGGTGCCAGTGCACTCTCTGGACTCACTGCACTGCATCCCCAGTGGTGCCAGTGCACTCTCTGGACTCACTGCACTGCATCCCCAGTGGTGCCAGTGCACTCTCTGGACTCACTGCAGGGCATCCCCAGTGGTGCCAGTGCACTGTCTGGACTCACTGAAGTGCATCCCCAGTGGTGCCAGTGCACTCTCTGGACTCACTGTACTGCACCCCCAGTGGTGCCAGTGCACTCACTGGACTGACTGCACTGCATCCCCAGTGGTGCCAGTGCACTCTCTGGACTCACTGCACTGCATCCCCACTGGTGCCAGTGTACTCTCTGGACTCACTGCACTGCATCCCCAGTGGTGCCAGTGCACTCACTGGACTCACTGGACACATCCCCAGTGGTGCCAGTGCACTCTCTGGACTCACTGCAGTGCATCCCCAGTGGTGCCAGTGCACTCTCTGGACTCACTGCACTGCATCCCCACTGGTGCCAGTGTACTCTCTGGACTTACTGCAGTGCATCCCCAGTGGTGCCAGTGCACTCTCTGGACTCACTGCACTGCATCCCCACTGGTGCCAGTGCACTCTCTGGACTCACTGAAGTGCATCCCCAGTTGTGCCAGTGCACTCTGTGGACTCAATGCACTGCATCCCCAGTGGTGCCAGTGCACTCTCTGGACTCACTGCACTGCATCCCCAGTGGTGCCAGTGCAATCTCTGGACTCACTGTACCGCATCCCCAGTGGTGCCAGTGCACTCTTTGGACTCACTGCACTGCAGCCCCATTGGTGCCAGTGCACTCTCTGGACTCACTGCACTGCATCACAGGTGGTGCCAGTGCACTCTCTGGACTCACTTCTCTGCATTCCCAGTGGTGCCAGTGAAGTCTCTGGACTCACTGCACTGCATCCACAGTGGTGCCAGTGCAATCTCTGGACTCACTGCAGTGCATCACCAGTGGTGCCAGTGCACTCTCGGGACTCACTGCACTGCATCCCCAGTGGTGCCAGTGCACTCTCTGGACTCACTGCAGTGCATCCCCAGTGGTGCCAGTGCACTCTCTGGACTCACTGCACTGCATCCCCAGTGGTGCAAGTGCACTCTCTCGAGTCACTGCACTACATCCCCAGTGGTGCCAGTGCACTCACTGGACTCACTGTACTGCATCATCTGTGGAGCCAGTGCACTCTCTGGACTCACTGCAATGCATCCCCAGTGGTGCCAGTGCACTCTCTGGACTCACTGCACTGCATCCCCAGTGGTGCCAGTGCACTCTCTGGACTCGCGTCACTGCATCCCCAGTGGTGCCAGTGCACTCACTGGATTCACTGCAGTGCATCCCCAGTGGTGCCAGTGCACTCTCTGGACTCACTGCACTGCATCCCCAGTGGTGCCAGTGCACTCTGTGGACTCACTGCACTGCATCCCCAGTGGTGCCAGTGCACTGTCTGGACTCACTGAAGTGCATCCCCAGTGGTGCCAGTGCACTCTCTGGACTCACTGTACTGCACCCCCAGTGGTGCCAGTGCACTCTCTGGACTCACTGCACTGCATCCCCAGTGGTGCCAGTGCACTGTCTGGACTCACTGCAGTGCATCCCCACTGGTGCCAGTGTACTCTCTGGACTCACTGCACTGCATCCCCAGTGGTGCCATTGCACTCACTGGACTCACTGCACTGCATCCCCAGTGGTGCCAGTGCAATCTCTGGACTCACTGCACTGCATCCCCAGTGGTGCCAGTGCACTCTCTGGACTCACTGCACTGCATCCCCAGTGGTGCCAGTGCACTCTCTGGACTCACTGCACTGCATCCCCAGTGGTGCCAGTGCACTCTGTGGACTCACTGCAGTGCATCCCCAGTGGTGCCAGTGCACTGTCTGGACTCACTGAAGTGCATCCCCAGTGGTGCCAGTGCACTCTCTGGACTCACTGTACTGCACCCCCAGTGGTGCCAGTGCACTCTCTGGACTCACTGCACTGCATCCCCAGTGGTGCCAGTGCACTCTCTGGACTCACTGCAATGCATCCCCAGTGGTGCCAGTGCACTCTCTGGACTCACTGTACTGCATCCCCAGTGGTGCCAGTGCACTCTCTGGACTCACTGCACTGCATCCCCAGTGGTGCCAGTGCAATCTCTGGACTCACTGCAGTGCATCCCCACTGGTGCCAGTGCACTCTCTGGACTCACTGCACTGCATCCCCAGTTGTGCCAGTGCAGTCTCTGGAGTAACTGCAGTGCATCTCCACTGGTGCCAAAGCACTCTCTGCACTCACTGCAGTGCATCCCCAGTGGTGCCACTGCACTCTCTGGACTCACTGCAGTGCATCCCCAGTGGTGCCAGTGCACTCTCTGGACTCATTGAAGTGCATTCTCAGTGGTGCCAGTGCACTCTCTGGACTCACTGCAGTGCATCCCCAGTGGTGCCAGTACACTCACTGGACTCACTGCACTGCATCCCCAGTGGTGCCAGTGCACTCTCTGGACTCACTGCACTGCATCACCAGTGGTGCCACTTCACTCTCTGGACTCTCTGCACTGCTTCCCCAGTGGTGCCAGTGCACTCTCTGGACTCACTTCAATGCATCCCCAGTGGTGCCAGTGCACTCTCTGGACTCACTGCACTGCATCCCCAGTGGTGCCAGTGCACTCTCTGCACTCACTTCTCTGCATTCCCAGTGGTGCCAGTGAAGTCTCTGGACTCACTGCACTGCATCCACAGTGGTGCCAGTGCACTCTCGGGACTCACTGCAGTGCATCCCCAGTGGTGCCAGTGCACTCTCTGGACTCACTGCACTGCATCCCCAGTGGTGCCAGTGCACTCTCTGGACTCACTGCAGTGCATCCCCAGTGGTGCCAGTGCACTCTCTGGACTCACTGCACTGCATCCCCAGTGGTGCCAGTGCACTCTCTGGACTCACTGCAATGCATCCCCAGTGGTGCCAGTGCACTCTCTGGACTCACTGCACTGCATCCCCAGTGGTGCCAGTGCACTGACTGGATTCACTGCACTGTATCCCCAGTGGTGCCAGTGCAATCTCTGGACTCACTGCAGTGCATCCCCAGTGGTACCAGTGCACTCTCTGGACTCACTGCACTGCATCCCCAGTGGTGCCAGTGCACTCACTGGACTCACTGTACTGCATCATCTGTGGTGCCAGTGCACTCTCTGGACTCACTGCAATGCATCCCCAGTGGTGCCAGTGCACTCTCTGGACTCACTGCACTGTATCCCCAGTGGTGCCAGTGCACTCACTGGATTCACTGCAGTGCATCCCCAGTGGTGCCAGTGCACTCTCTGGACTCACTGCACTGCATCCCCAGTGGTGCCAGTGCACTCTGTGGAACCACTGCACTGCATCCCCAGTGGTGACAGTGCACTCTCTGGACTCACTGCAGTGCATCCCCAGTGGTGCCAGTGCACTCTCTGGACTCACTGCACTACATCCCCAGTGGTGCCAGTGCAGTCTCTGGAGTAACTGCAGTGCATCCCCACTGGTGCCAAAGCACTCTCTGGACTCCCGGCACCGCATCCCCAGTGGTGCCAGTGCACTCTCTGGACTCACTGCACTGCATCCCCAGTGGTGCCAGTGCACTCTCTGGAGTCACAGCACTGCATCCCCAGTGGTGCCAGTGCACTCTCTGGACTCACTGCAGTGCATCCCCAGTGGTGCCAGTGCACTCTCTGGGCTCACTGCAGTGCATCCCCAGTGGTGCCAGTGCACTCTCTGCACTCACTGCACTGCATCCCCAGTGGTGCAAGTGCACTCTCTCGAGTCACTGCACTACATCCCCAGTGGTGCCAGTGCACTCACTGGACTCACTGTACTGCATCATCTGTGGTGCCAGTGCACTCTCTGGACTCACTGCAATGCATCCCCAGTGGTGCCAGTGCACTCTCTGGACTCACTGCACTGCATCCCCAGTGGTGCCAGTGCACTCTCTGGACTCGCGTCACTGCATCCCCAGTGGTGCCAGTGCACTCACTGGATTCACTGCAGTGCATCCCCAGTGGTGCCAGTGCACTCTCTGGACTCACTGCACTGCATCCCCAGTGGTGCCAGTGCACTCTGTGGACTCACTGCACTGCATCCCCAGTGGTGCCAGTGCACTGTCTGGACTCACTGAAGTGCATCCCCAGTGGTGCCAGTGCACTCTCTGGACTCACTGTACTGCACCCCCAGTGGTGCCAGTGCACTCTCTGGACTCACTGCACTGCATCCCCAGTGGTGCCAGTGCAATCTCTGGACTCACTGCAGTGCATCCACACTGGTGCCAGTGTACTCTCTGGACTCACTGCACTGCATCCCCAGTGGTGCCATTGCACTCACTGGACTCACTGCACTGCATCCCCAGTGGTGCCAGTGCAATCTCTGGACTCACTGCACTGCATCCCCAGTGGTGCCAGTGCACTCTCTGGACTCACTGCACTGCATCCCCAGTGGTGCCAGTGCACTCTCTGGACTCACTAAACTGCATCACCAGTGGTGCCACTGCACTCTGTGGACTCACTGCACTGCATCCCCAGTGGTGCCAGTGCACTGTCTGGACTCACTGAAGTGCATCCCCAGTGGTGCCAGTGCACTCTCTGGACTCACTGTACTGCACCCCCAGTGGTGCCAGTGCACTCTCTGGACTCACTGCACTGCATCCCCAGTGGTGCCAGTGCACTCTCTGGACTCACTGCAATGCATCCCCAGTGGTGCCAGTGCACTCTCTGGACTCACTGCACTGCATCCCCAGTGGTGCCAGTGCACTCTCTGGACTCACTGCACTGCATCCCCAGTGGTGCCAGTGCAATCTCTGGACTCACTGCAGTGCATCCCCACTGGTGCCAGTGCACTCTCTGGACTCACTGCACTGCATCCCCAGTTGTGCCAGTGCAGTCTCTGGAGTAACTGCAGTGCATCTCCACTGGTGCCAAAGCACTCTCTGCACTCACTGCAGTGCATCCCCAGTGGTGCCACTGCACTCTCTGGACTCACTGCAGTGCATCCCCAGTGGTGCCAGTGCACTCTCTGGACTCATTGAAGTGCATTCTCAGTGGTGCCAGTGCACTCTCTGGACTCACTGCAGTGCATCCCCAGTGGTGCCAGTACACTCACTGGACTCACTGCACTGCATCCCCAGTGGTGCCAGTGCACTCTCTGGACTCACTAAACTGCATCACCAGTGGTGCCACTTCACTCTCTGGACTCTCTGCACTGCTTCCCCAGTGGTGCCAGTGCACTCTCTGGACTCACTTCAGTGCATCCCCAGTGGTGCCAGTGCACTCTCTGGACTCACTGCACTGCATCCCCAGTGGTGCCAGTGCACTCTCTGCACTCACTTCTCTGCATTCCCAGTGGTGCCAGTGAAGTCTCTGGACTCACTGCACTGCATCCCCAGTGGTGCCAGTGCACTCTCTGGACTCACTGCAGTGCATCCCCAGTGGTGCCAGTGCACTCTCTGGACTCACTGCACTGCATCCCCAGTGGTGCCAGTGCACTCTCTGGACTCACTGCAATGCATCCCCAGTGGTGCCAGTGCACTCTCTGGACTCACTGCACTGCATCCCCAGTGGTGCCAGTGCACTGACTGGATTCACTGCACTGTATCCCCAGTGGTGCCAGTGCAATCTCTGGACTCACTGCAGTGCATCCCCAGTGGTACCAGTGCACTCTCTGGACTCACTGCACTGCATCCCCAGTGGTGCCAGTGCACTCACTGGACTCACTGTACTGCATCATCTGTGGTGCCAGTGCACTCTCTGGACTCACTGCAATGCATCCCCAGTGGTGCCAGTGCACTCTCTGGACTCACTGCACTGTATCCCCAGTGGTGCCAGTGCACTCACTGGATTCACTGCAGTGCATCCCCAGTGGTGCCAGTGCACTCTCTGGACTCACTGCACTGCATCCCCAGTGCTGCCAGTGCACTCTGTGGAACCACTGCACTGCATCCCCAGTGGTGACAGTGCACTCTCTGGACTCACTGCAGTGCATCCCCAGTGGTGACAGTGCACTCTCTGGACTCACTGCAGTGCATCCCCAGTGGTGCCAGTGCACTCTCTGGACTCACTGCACTACATCCCCAGTGGTGCCAGTGCAGTCTCTGGAGTAACTGCAGTGCATCCCCACTGGTGCCAAAGCACTCTCTGGACTCCCGGCACCGCATCCCCAGTGGTGCCAGTGCACTCTCTGGACTCACTGCACTGCATCCCCAGTGGTGCCAGTGCACTCTCTGGAGTCACAGCACTGCATCCCCAGTGGTGCCAGTGCACTCTCTGGGCTCACTGCAGTGCATCCCCAGTGGTGCCAGTGCACTCTCTGCACTCACTGCACTGCATCCCCAGTGGTGCCTGTGCGCTCTCTGGACTAACTGCACTGCATCCCCAGTGGTGCCAGTGCAATCTCTGGACTCACTGCAGTGCATCCCCAGTGGTGCCAGTGCACTCTCTGGACTCACTAAACTGCATCACCAGTGGTGCCTCTGCACTCTCTGGACTCACTGCACTGCTTCCCCAGTGGTGCCAGTGCACTCACTGGACTCACTGGACTCACTGCAGTGCATCCCCAGTGGTGCCAGTGCACTCTCTGGGCTCACTGCAGTGCATCCCCTCACTGAAGGGCATCCCCAGTGGTGCCAGTGCACTCTCTGGACTCACTGCAGTGCATCCCCAGTGGTGCCAGTGCACTCTCTGGACTCACTGCACTGCATCCTCAGTGCTGCCAGTGCACTCTCTGGACTCACTGTACTGCATCCCCAGTGGTGCCTGTGCGCTCTCTGGAGTCACAGCACTGCATCCCCAGTGGTGCCAGTGCAATCTCTGGACTCACTGCAGTGCATCCCCAGTGGTGCCAGTGCACTCTCTGGACTCACTGAAGTGCATTCTCAGTGGAGCCAGTGCACTCTCTGGACTCACTGAAGGGCATCCCCAGTGGTGCCAGTGCACTCTCTGGACTCACTGAACTGCATCCCCAGTGGTGCCAGTGCACTCTCTGGACTCACTGCACTGCATCCTCAGTGCTGCCACTGCACTCTCTGGACTCACTGCACTGCTTCCCCAGTGGTGCCAGTGCACTCTCTGGACTCACTGCACTGCATCCCCAGTGGTGCCAGTGCACTCACTGGACTCACTGCAATGCATCCCCAGTGGTGCCAGTGCACTCTCTGGACTCACTGCACTGCATCCCCAGTGGTGCCAGTGCACTCTCTGGACTCATTGCACTGCATCCCCAGTGGTTCCAGCGCACTCTCTGGACTCACTGCACTGCATCCCCAGTGGTGCTAGTGCACTCTGTGGACTCACTGCAGTGCATCCCCAGTGGTGCCAGTGCACTCTCTGGACTCACTGAAGTGCATTCTCAGTGGTGCCAGTGCACTCTCTGGACTCACTTCAGTGCATCACCAGTGGTGCCAGTACACTCTCTGGACTCACTGCAGTGCATCCCCAGTGGTGCCAGTGCACTCTCTGGACTCACTGCAGTGCATCCCCAGTGGAGCCAGTGCATTCTCTGGACTCACTGCAGTGCATCCGCAGTGGTGCCATTGCACTCTCTGGACTCACTGCACTGCATCTCCAGTGGTGCCAGTGCACTCTCTGGACTCACTGCACTGCATCCCCAGTGCTGCCAGTGCACTCTCTTGAGTCACTGCACTGCATCCCCTGTGGTGCAAGAGCACTCTCTGGACTCACAGCAGTGCATCCCCAGTGGTGCCAGTGCACTCTCTGGACTCACTGCACTGCATCCCCAGTGGTGCCAGTGCACTCTCTGGACTCACTGCACTGCATCCCCAGTGGTGTTAGTGCACTGTGTGGACTCACTGTACTGCATCCCCAGTGGTGCCAGTGCAATCTCTGGACTCACTGCAGTGCATCCCCAGTGGTGCCAGTGCAGTCTCTGGAGTAACTGCAGTGCATCTCCACTGGTGCCAAAGCACTCTCTGCACTCACTGCAGTGCATCCCCAGTGGTGCCACTGCACTCTCTGGACTCACTGCAGTGCATCCCCAGTGGTGCCAGTGCACTCTCTGGACTCATTGAAGTGCATTCTCAGTGGTGCCAGAGCACTCTCTGGACTCACTGCAGTGCATCCCCAGTGGTGCCAGTACACTCACTGGACTCACTGCACTGCATCCCCAGTGGTGCCAGTGCACTCTCTGGACTCACTAAACTGCATCACCAGTGGTGCCACTGCACTCTCTGGACTCTCTGCACTGCTTCCCCAGTGGTGCCAGTGCACTCACTGGACTCACTGCAGTGCATCCCCACTGGTGCCAGTGCACTCTCCGGGCTCACTGCAGTGCATCCCCAGTGGTGCCAGTGCACTCTCTGGACTCACTGCAGTGCATCCCCAGTGGTGCCAGAGCACTCTCTGGACTCACTGCAGTGCATCCCCAGTGGTGCCAGTGCACTCTCTGGACTCACTGCACTGCATCCCCAGTGGTGCCAGTGCACTCTCTGGACTCACTGCACTGCATCCCCGGTGGTGCCAGTGCAGTCTCTGGAGTAACTGCACTGCATCCCCACTGGTGCCAAAGCACTCTCTGGACTCCCAGCACCGCATCCCCAGTGGTGCCAGTGCACTCTCTGGACTCACTGCACTGCATGCCCAGTGGTGCCAGTGCACTCTCTGGACTCACTGTACTGCATACCCACTGGTGCCAGTGCACTCTGTGGACTCACTGTACTGCATCCCCAGTGGTGACAGTGCACTCTCTGGACTCACTGCAGTGCATCCCCAGTGGTGCCAGTGCACTCTCTGGACTCACTGCAGTGCATCCCCAGTGGTGCCAGTGCACTCTCTGGACTCACTGCACTGCATCCCCAGTGGTGCCAGTGCACTCTCTGGACTCACTGCACTGCATCCCCAGTGGTGCCAGTGCACTCTCTGGACTCACTGCACTGCATCCCCAGTGGTGCCAGTGCACTCTCTGGACTCACTGCAGGGCATCCCCAGTGGTGCCAGTGCACTGTCTGGACTCACTGAAGTGCATCCCCAGTGGTGCCAGTGCACTCTCTGGACTCACTGTACTGCACCCCCAGTGGTGCCAGTGCACTCACTGGACTGACTGCACTGCATCCCCAGTGGTGCCAGTGCACTCTCTGGACTCACTGCACTGCATCACCACTGGTGCCAGTGTACTCTCTGGACTCACTGCACTGCATCCCCAGTGGTGCCAGTGCACTCACTGGACTCACTGGACACATCCCCAGTGGTGCCAGTGCACTCTCTGGACTCACTACAGTGCATCCCCAGTGGTGCCAGTGCACTCTCTGGACTCACTGCACTGCATCCCCACTGGTGCCAGTGTACTCTCTGGACTTACTGCAGTGCATCCCCAGTGGTGCCAGTGCACTCTCTGGACTCACTGCACTGCATCCCCACTGGTGCCAGTGCACTCTCTGGACTCACTGAAGTGCATCCCCAGTTGTGCCAGTGCACTCTCTGGACTCAATGCACTGCATCCCCAGTGGTGCCAGTGCACTCTCTGGACTCACTGCACTGCATCCCCAGTGGTGCCAGTGCAATCTCTGGACTCACTGTACCGCATCCCCAGTGGTGCCAGTGCACTCTTTGGACTCACTGCACTGCAGCCCCATTGGTGCCAGTGCACTCTCTGGACTCACTGCACTGCATCACAGGTGGTGCCAGTGCACTCTCTGGACTCACTGCACTGCATCCCCAGTGGTGCCAGTGCACTCTCTGGACTCACTGAAGTGCATCCCCAGTTGTGCCAGTGCACTCTCTGGACTCAATGCACTGCATCCCCAGTGGTGCCAGTGCACTCTCTGGACTCACTGCACTGCATCCCCAGTGGTGCCAGTGCACTCTCTGGACTCACTGTACCGCATCCCCAGTGGTGCCAGTGCACTCTTTGGACTCACTGCACTGCAGCCCCATTGGTGCCAGTGCACTCTCTGGACTCACTGCACTACATCACAGGTGGTGCCAGTGCACTCTCTGGACTCACTGCACTGCATCCCCACTGGTGCCAGTGCACTCTCTGGACTCAATGCACTGCATCCCCAGTGGTGCCAGTGCACTCTCTGGACTCACTGCACTGCATCCCCAGTGGTGCCAGTGCAATCTCTGGACTCACTGTACCGCATCCCCAGTGGTGCCAGTGCACTCTTTGGACTCACTGCACTGCAGCCCCATTGGTGCCAGTGCACTCTCTGGACTCACTGCACTGCATCACAGGTGGTGCCAGTGCACTCTCTGGACTCACTGCACTGCATCCCCAGTGGTGCCAGTGCACTCTCTGGACTCACTGAAGTGCATCCCCAGTTGTGCCAGTGCACTCTCTGGACTCACTGAAGTGCATCCCCAGTGGTGCCAGTGCACTCTCTGGACTCAATGCACTGCATCCCCAGTGGTGCCAGTGCACTCTCTGGACTCACTGCACTGCATCCCCAGTGGTGCCAGTGCAATCTCTGGACTCACTGTACCGCATCCCCAGTGGTGCCAGTGCACTCTTTGGACTCACTGCACTGCAGCCCCATTGGTGCCAGTGCACTCTCTGGACTCACTGCACTGCATCACAGGTGGTGCCAGTGCACTCTCTGGACTCACTGCACTGCATCCCCACTGGTGCCAGTGCACTCTCTGGACTCACTGAAGTGCATCCCCAGTTGTGCCAGTGCACTCTCTGGACTCAATGCACTGCATCCCCAGTGGTGCCAGTGCACTCTCTGGACTCACTGCACTGCATCCCCAGTGGTGCCAGTGCAATCTCTGGACTCACTGTACCGCATCCCCAGTGGTGCCAGTGAAGTCTCTGGACTCACTGCACTGCATCCACAGTGGTGCCAGTGCAATCTCTGGACTCACTGCAGTGCATCACCAGTGGTGCCAGTGCACTCTCTGGACTCACTGCACTGCATCCCCAGTGGTGCCAGTGCACTCTCTGGACTCACTGCACTGCATCCCCAGTGGTGCCAGTGCACTCTCTGGACTCACTGCACTGCATCCCCAGTGGTGCAAGTGCACTCTCTCGAGTCACTGCACTACATCCCCAGTGGTGCCAGTGCACTCACTGGACTCACTGTACTGCATCATCTGTGGTGCCAGTGCACTCTCTGGACTCACTGCAATGCATCCCCAGTGGTGCCAGTGCACTCTCTGGACTCACTGCACTGCATCCCCAGTGGTGCCAGTGCACTCTCTGGACTCGCGTCACTGCATCCCCAGTGGTGCCAGTGCACTCACTGGATTCACTGCAGTGCATCCCCAGTGGTGCCAGTGCACTCTCTGGACTCACTGCACTGCATCCCCAGTGGTGCCAGTGCACTCTGTGGACTCACTGCACTGCATCCCCAGTGGTGACAGTGCACTCTCTGGACTCACTGCAGTGCATCCCCAGTGGTGACAGTGCACTCTCTGGACTCACTGCAGTGCATCCCCAGTGGTGCCAGTGCACTCTCTGGACTCACTGCACTGCATCCCCAGTGGTGCCAGTGCACTCTCTGGACTCACTGCACTGCATCCCCAGTGGTGCCAGTACACTCACTGGACTCACTGCACTGCATCCCCAGTGGTGCCAGTGCACTCTCTGGACTCACTGCACTGCATCCCCAGTGGTGCCAGTGCACTCTCTGGAGTCACAGCACTGCATCCCCAGTGGTGCCAGTGCACTCTCTGGACTCACTGTACTGCACCCCCAGTGGTGCCAGTGCACTCTCTGGACTCATTGAAGTGCATTCTCAGCGGTGCCAGTGCACTCTCTGGACTCACTGCAGTGCATCCCCAGTGGTGCCAGTACACTCACTGGACTCACTGCACTGCATCCCCAGTGGTGCCAGTGCACTCTCTGGACTCACTAAACTGCATCACCAGTGGTGCCTCTGCACTCTCTGGACTCACTGCACTGCTTCCCCAGTGGTGCCAGTGCACTCACTGGACTCACTGCAGTGCATCCCCAGTGGTGCCAGTGCACTCTCTGGGCTCACTGCAGTGCATCCCCAGTGGTGCCAGTGCACTCTCTGGACTCACTGCACTGCATCCCCACTGGTGCCTGTGCGCTCTCTGGAGTCACAGCACTGCATCCCAAGTGGTGCCAGTGCAATCTCTGGACTCACTGCACTGCATCCCCAGTGGTGCCAGTGCACTCTCTGGACTCACTGAAGTGCATTCTCAGTGGTGCCAGTGCACTCTCTGGACTCACTGCACTGCATCCCCAGTGGTGCCAGTGCACTCTCTGGACTCACTGAACTGCATCCCCAGTGGTGCCACTGCACTCTCTGGACTCACTGCACTGCATCCCCAGTGCTGCCAGTGCACTCTCTGGACTCACTGCACTGCATCCCTAGTGGTGCCACTGCACTCTCTGGACTCACTGCACTGCATACCCAGTGGTGCCAGTGCACTCTCTGGACTCACTGCACTGCATCCCCAGTGGTGTCAGTGCACTCACTGGACTCACTGCAGTGCATCCCCACTGGTGCCAGTGCACTCTCTGGACTCACTGCACTGCATCCCCAGTGGTGCCAGTGCACTCTCTGGACTCACTGCACTGCATCCCCAGTGGTTCCAGCGCACTCTCTGGACTCACTGCACTGCATCCCCAGTGGTGCTAGTGCACTCTCTGGACTCACTGCAGTGCATCCCCAGTGGTGCCAGTGCACTCTCTGGACTCACTGCAGTGCATCCGCAGTGGTGCCATTGCACTCTCTGGACTCACTGCACTGCATCTCCAGTGGTGCCAGTGCACTCTCTGGACTCACTGCACTGCATCCCCAGTGCTGCCAGTGCACTCTCTGGACTCACTGCACTGCATCCCCAGTTGTGCCAGTGCAGTCTCTGGAGTAACTGCAGTGCATCTCCACTGGTGCCAAAGCACTCTCTGCACTCACTGCAGTGCATCCCCAGTGGTGCCACTGCACTCTCTGGACTCACTGCAGTGCATCCCCAGTGGTGCCAGTGCACTCTCTGGACTCATTGAAGTGCATTCTCAGTGGTGCCAGTGCACTCTCTGTACTCACTGCAGTGCATCCCCAGTGGTGCCAGTACACTCACTGGACTCACTGCACTGCATCCCCAGTGGTGCCAGTGCACTCTCTGGACTCACTAAACTGCATCACCAGTGGTGCCACTTCACTCTCTGGACTCTCTGCACTGCTTCCCCAGTGGTGCCAGTGCACTCACTGGACTCACTGCAGTGCATCCCCACTGGTGCCAGTGCACTCTCTGGGCTCACTGCAGTGCATCCCCAGTGGTGCCAGTGCACTCTCTGGACTCACTGCACTGCATCCCCAGTGGTGCCAGTGCGCTCTCTGGAGTCACAGCACTGCATCCCCAGTGGTGCCAGTGCAATCTCTGGACTCACTGCACTGCATCCCCAGTAGTGCCAGTGCACTCTCTGGACTCACTGCACTGCATCCCCGGTGGTGCCAGTGCAGTCTCTGGAGTAACTGCACTGCATCCCCACTGGTGCCAAAGCACTCTCTGGACTCCCAGCACCGCATCCCCAGTGGTGCCAGTGCACTCTCTGGACTCACTGTACTGCATACCCACTGGTGCCAGTGCACTCTGTGGACTCACTGTACTGCATCCCCAGTGGTGACAGTGCACTCTCTGGACTCACTGCAGTGCATCCCCAGTGGTGCCAGTGCACTCTCTGGACTCACTGCAGTGCATCCCCAGTGGTGCCAGTGCACTCTCTGGACTCACTGCACTGCATCCCCAGTGGTGCCAGTGCACTCTCTGGACTCACTGCACTGCATCCCCAGTGGTGCCAGTGCACTCTCTGGACTCACTGCAGGGCATCCCCAGTGGTGCCAGTGCACTGTCTGGACTCACTGAAATGCATCCCCAGTGGTGCCAGTGCACTCTCTGGACTCACTGTACTGCACCCCCAGTGGTGCCAGTGCACTCACTGGACTGACTGCACTGCATCCCCAGTGGTGCCAGTGCACTCTCTGGACTCACTGCACTGCATCCCCACTGGTGCCAGTGTACTCTCTGGACTCACTGCACTGCATCCCCAGTGGTGCCAGTGCACTCACTGGACTCACTGGACACATCCCCAGTGGTGCCAGTGCACTCTCTGGACTCACTGCAGTGCATCCCCAGTGGTGCCAGTGCACTCTCTGGACTCACTGCACTGCATCCCCACTGGTGCCAGTGTACTCTCTAGACTTACTGCAGTGCATCCCCAGTGGTGCCAGTGCACTCTCTGGACTCACTGCACTGCATCCCCACTGGTGCCAGTGCACTCTCTGGACTCACTGAAGTGCATCCCCAGTTGTGCCAGTGCACTCTCTGGACTCAATGCACTGCATCCCCAGTGGTGCCAGTGCACTCTCTGGACTCACTGCACTGCATCCCCAGTGGTGCCAGTGCAATCTCTGGACTCACTGTACCGCATCCCCAGTGGTGCCAGTGCACTCTTTGGACTCACTGCACTGCAGCCCCATTGGTGCCAGTGCACTCTCTGGACTCACTGCACTGCATCACAGGTGGTGCCAGTGCACTCTCTGGACTCACTTCTCTGCATTCCCAGTGGTGCCAGTGAAGTCTCTGGACTCACTGCACTGCATCCACAGTGGTGCCAGTGCAACCTCTGGACTCACTGCAGTGCATCACCAGTGGTGCCAGTGCACTCTCTGCACTCACTGCACTGCATCCCCAGTGGTGCCAGTGCGCTCTCTGGAGTCACAGCACTGCATCCCCAGTGGTGCCAGTGCACTCGCTGGACTCACTGCACTGCATCCCCAGTGGTGCCAGTGTACTCTCTGGACTCACTGCAGTGCATCCCCAGTGGTGCCAGTGCACTCTCTTGAGTCACTGCAGTGCATCCCCAGTGGTGCCATTGCACTCTCTGGACTCACTGTACTGCATCATCGTTGGTGCCAGTGCACTCTCTGGACTCACTACACTGCATCCCCAGCGGTGCCAGTGCACTCTCTGGACTCACTGCACTGCAGACCCAGTGGTGCCAGTGCACTCACTGGACTCACTGTACTGCATCACCAGTGCTGCCAGTGCACTCTCTGGACTCACTGCACTGCATCCCCAGTGGTTCCAGTGCATTCACTGGACTCACTGTACTGCATCACCAGTGGTGCCAGTGCACTCTCTGGACTCACTGCACTGCATCCCCAGTGGTGCCAGTGAGCTCTCTGGACTCACTGCACTGCATCCCCAGTGGTGCCAGTGTACTAACAGGATTCACTGCACTGCATCCCCAGTGGTGCTAGTGCACTCTCTGGACTCACTGCAGTGCATCCCCAGTGGTGCCAGTGCACACTCTGGACTCGCTGAAGTGCATTCTCAGTGGTGCCAGTGCACTCTCTGGACTCACTGCAGTGCATCCCCAGTGGTGCCAGTCCACTCACTGGACTCACTGCACTGCATCCCCAGTGGTGCCAGTGCACTCTGTGGACTCACTGTACTGCATCCCCAGTGCTGCCAGTGCACTCTCTGGACTCACTGCACTGCATCCCCAGTGGTGCCAGTGCACTCTCTGGACTCACTGCAGTGCATCCCCAGTGGTGCTAGTGCACTCTCTGGACTCACTGCACTGCATCCCCAGTGGTGCCAGTGCACTCGCTGGACTCACTGCACTGCATCCCCAGTGGTGCCAGTGCACTCTCTGGACTCACTGCACTGCATCCCCAGTGGTGCCAGTGCACTCTCTGGACTCACTGCAGGGCATCCCCAGTGGTGCCAGTGCACTGTCTGGACTCACTGAAGTGCATCCCCAGTGGTGCCAGTGCACTCTCTGGACTCACTGTACTGCACCCCCAGTGGTGCCAGTGCACTCACTGGACTGACTGCACTGCATCCCCAGTGGTGCCAGTGCAATCTCTGGACTCACTGCAGTGCATCCCCACTGGTGCCAGTGTACTCTCTGGACTCACTGCACTGCATCCCCAGTGGTGCCAGTGCACTCACTGGACTCACTGCAGTGCATCCGCAGTGGTGCCAGTGCACTCTCTGGACTCACTGCAGTGCATCCCCTTTGGTGCCAGTGCACTCTCTGGACTCACTGCACTGCATCCCCAGTGGTGCCAGTGTACTCTCTGGACTCACTGCAGTGCATCCCCAGTGGTGCCAGTGCACTCTCTGGACTCACTGCTCTGCATCCCCAGTGGTGTCAGTGCACTCTCTGGACTCACTGAAGTGCATCCCCAGTGGTGCCAGTGCACTCTCTGGACTCACTGCACTGCATCCCCAGTGGTGCCAGTGCACTCTCTGGACTCACTGTACCGCATCCCCAGTGGTGCCAGTGCACTCTCTGGACTCACTGCACTGCATCACCAGTGGTGCCAGTGCACTCTCTGGACTCACTGTACTGCATCACCAGTGGTGCCAGTGCACTCTCTGGACTCACTGCAGTGCATTCCCAGTGGTGCCAGTGCACTCTTTGGACTCACTGCACTGCAGCCCCATTGGTGCCAGTGCACTCTCTGGACTCACTGCACTGCATCACAGGTGGTGCCAGTGCACTCTCTGGACTCACTGCACTGCATCACAGGTGGTGCCAGTGCACTCTCTGGACTCACTGCACTGCATCCCCAGTGGTGCCAGTGCACTCTCTGCACTCACTTCTCTGCATTCCCAGTGGTGCCAGTGAAGTCTCTGGACTCACTGCACTGCATCCACAGTGGTGCCAGTGCAATCTCTGGACTCACTGCAGTGCATCCCCAGTGGTGCCAGTGCACTCTCTGGACTCACTGCACTGCATCCCCAGTGGTGCCAGTGCACTCTCTGGACTCACTGCAGTGCATCCCCAGTGGTGCCAGTGCACTCTCTGGACTCACTGCACTGCATCCCCAGTGGTGCCAGTGCACTCTCTGGACTCACTGCAATGCATCCCCAGTGGTGCCAGTGCACTCTCTGGACTCACTGCACTGCATCCCCAGTGGTGCCAGTGCACTCACTGGATTCACTGCACTGTATCCCCAGTGGTGCCAGTGCAATCTCTGGACTCAAAGCAGTGCATCCCCAGTGGTGCCAGTGACCTCTCTAGACTCACTGCACTGCATCCCCAGTGGTGCCAGTGCACTCACTGGACTCACTGTACTGCATTATCTGTGGTGCCAGTGCACTCTCTGGACTCACTGCAATGCATCCCCAGTGGTGCCAGTGCACTCTCTGGACTCACTGCACTGTATCCCCAGTGGTGCCAGTGCACTCACTGGATTCACTGCAGTGCATCCCCAGTGGTGCCAGTGCACTCTCTGGACTCACTGCACTGCATCCCCAGTGGTGCCAGTGCACTCTGTGGAACCACTGCACTGCATCCCCAGTGGTGACAGTGCACTCTCTGGACTCACTGCAGTGCATCCCCACTGGTGCCAAAGCACTCTCTGGACTCCCGGCACCGCATCCCCAGTGGTGCCAGTGCACTCTCTGGACTCACTGCACTGCATCCCCAGTGGTGCCAGTGCACTCTCTGGAGTCACAGCACTGCATCCCCAGTGGTGCCAGTGCACTCTCTGGACTCACTGCAGGGCATCCCCAGTGGTGCCAGTGCACTCTCTGGACTCACTGGAGTGCATCCCCAGTGGTGCCAGTGCACTCTCTGGACTCACTGAAGTGCATTCTCAGTGGTGCCAGTGCACTCTCTGGACTCACTGCAGTGCATCCCCAGTGGTGCCAGTACACTTACTGGACTCACTGCACTGCATCCCCAGTGGTGCCAGTGCACTCTCTGGACTCACTAAACTGCATCACCAGTGGTGCCTCTGCACTCTCTGGACTCACTGCACTGCTTCCCCAGTGGTGCCAGTGCACTCACTGGACTCACTGCAGTGCATCCCCAGTGGTGCCAGTGCACTCTCTGGGCTCACTGCAGTGCATCCCCAGTGGTGCCAGTGCACTCTCTGCACTCACTGCACTGCATTCCCAGTGGTGCCTGTGCGCTCTCTGGACTCACTGAAGTGCATTCTCAGTGGTGCCAGTGCACTCTCTGGACTCACTTCAGTGCATCCCCAGTGGTGCCAGTACACTCTCTGGACTCACTGCAGTGCATCCCCAGTGGTGCCAGTGCACTCTCTGGACTCACTGCAGTGCATCCCCAGTGGAGCCAGTGCATTCTCTGGACTCACTACAGTGCATCCGCAGTGGTGCCATTGCACTCTCTGGACTCACTGCACTGCATCTCCAGTGGTGCCAGTGCACTCTCTGGACTCACTGCACTGCATCCCCAGTGCTGCCAGTGCACTCTCTTGAGTCACTGCACTGCATCCCCTGTGGTGCAAGAGCACTCTCTGGACTCACAGCAGTGCATCCCCAGTGGTGCCAGTGCACTCTCTGGACTCACTGCACTGCATCCCCAGTGGTGCCAGTGCACTCTCTGGACTCACTGCACTGCATCCCCAGTGGTGCTAGTGCACTGTGTGGACTCACTGTACTGCATCCCCTGTGGTGCCAGTGCAATCTCTGGACTCACTGCAGTGCATCCCCTGTGGTGCCAGTGCACTCTCAGGACTCACTGCACTGCATCCCCAGTGGTGCCAGTGCACTCTCTGGACTCACTGCACTGCATCCCCAGTAGTGACAGTGCACTCTCTGGACTCACTGCAGTGCATCCCCAGTGGTGCCAGTGCACTCTCTGGACTCACTGCACTGCATCCCCAGTAGTGCCAGTGCACTCTCTGGACTCACTGCACTGCATCCCCAGTGGTGCCAGTGCACTCTCTGGACTCACTGCACTGCATCCCCAGTGGTGCCAGTGCACTCTCTGGACTCACTGCACTGCATCCCCAGTGGTGCCAGTGCACTCTGTGGACTCACTGTACTGCATCCCCAGTGGTGACAGTGCACTCTCTGGACTCACTGCAGTGAATCCCCAGTGGTGCCAGTGCACTCTCTGGACTCACTGCAGTGCATCCCCACTGGTGCCAGTGCACTCTCTGGACTCACTGCACTGCATCCCCAGTTGTGCCAGTGCAGTCTCTGGAGTAACTGCAGTGCATCTCCACTGGTGCCAAAGCACTCTCTGCACTCACTGCAGTGCATCCCCAGTGGTGCCACTGCACTCTCTGGACTCACTGCAGTGCATCCCCAGTGGTGCCAGTGCACTCTCTGGACTCATTGAAGTGCATTCTCAGTGGTGCCAGTGCACTCTCTGGACTCACTGCAGTGCATCCCCAGTGGTGCCAGTACACTCACTGGACTCACTGCACTGCATCCCCAGTGGTGCCAGTGCACTCTCTGGACTCACTAAACTGCATCACCAGTGGTGCCACTTCACTCTCTGGACTCTCTGCACTGCTTCCCCAGTGGTGCCAGTGCACTCACTGGACTCACTGCAGTGCATCCCCACTGGTGCCAGTGCACTCTCTGGGCTCACTGCAGTGCATCCCCAGTGGTGCCAGTGCACTCTCTGGACTCACTGCACTGCATCCCCAGTGGTGCCAGTGCGCTCTCTGGAGTCACAGCACTGCATCCCCAGTGGTGCCAGTGCAATCTCTGGACTCACTGCACTGCATCCCCAGTAGTGCCAGTGCACTCTCTGGACTCACTGCACTGCATCCCCGGTGGTGCCAGTGCAGTCTCTGGAGTAACTGCACTGCATCCCCACTGGTGCCAAAGCACTCTCTGGACTCCCAGCACCGCATCCCCAGTGGTGCCAGTGCACTCTCTGGACTCACTGCACTGCATGCCCAGTGGTGCCAGTGCACTCTCTGGACTCACTGTACTGCATACCCACTGGTGCCAGTGCACTCTGTGGACTCACTGTACTGCATCCCCAGTGGTGACAGTGCACTCTCTGGACTCACTGCAGTGCATCCCCAGTGGTGCCAGTGCACTCTCTGGACTCACTGCAGTGCATCCCCAGTGGTGCCAGTGCACTCTCTGGACTCACTGCACTGAAGCCCCAGTGGTGCCAGTGCACTCTCTGGACTCACTGCACTGCATCCCCAGTGGTGCCAGTGCACTCTCTGGACTCACTGCACTGCATCCCCAGTGGTGCCAGTGCACTCTCTGGACTCACTGCAGGGCATCCCCAGTGGTGCCAGTGCACTGTCTGGACTCACTGAAGTGCATCCCCAGTGGTGCCAGTGCACTCTCTGGACTCACTGTACTGCACCCCCAGTGGTGCCAGTGCACTCACTGGACTGACTGCACTGCATCCCCAGTGGTGCCAGTGCACTCTCTGGACTCACTGCACTGCATCCCCACTGGTGCCAGTGTACTCTCTGGACTCACTGCACTGCATCCCCAGTGGTGCCAGTGCACTCACTGGACTCACTGGACACATCCCCAGTGGTGCCAGTGCACTCTCTGGACTCACTGCAGTGCATCCCCAGTGGTGCCAGTGCACTCTCTGGACTCACTGCACTGCATCCCCACTGGTGCCAGTGTACTCTCTAGACTTACTGCAGTGCATCCCCAGTGGTGCCAGTGCACTCTCTGGACTCACTGCACTGCATCCCCACTGGTGCCAGTGCACTCTCTGGACTCACTGAAGTGCATCCCCAGTTGTGCCAGTGCACTCTCTGGACTCAATGCACTGCATCCCCAGTGGAGCCAGTGCACTCTCTGGACTCACTGCACTGCATCCCCAGTGGTGCCAGTGCAGTCTCTGGACTCACTGTACCGCATCCCCAGTGGTGCCAGTGTACTCTTTGGACTCACTGCACTGCAGCCCCATTGGTGCCAGTGCACTCTCTGGACTCACTGCACTGCATCACAGGTGGTGCCAGTGCACTCTCTGGACTCACTTCTCTGCATTCCCAGTGGTGCCAGTGAAGTCTCTGGACTCACTGCACTGCATCCACAGTGGTGCCAGTGCAATCTCTGGACTCACTGCAGTGCATCACCAGTGGTGCCAGTGCACTCTCGGGACTCACTGCACTGCATCCCCAGTGGTGCCAGTGCACTCTCTGGACTCACTGCAGTGCATCCCCAGTGGTGCCAGTGCACTCTCTGGACTCACTGCACTGCATCCCCAGTGGTGCAAGTGCACTCTCTCGAGTCACTGCACTACATCCCCAGTGGTGCCAGTGCACTCACTGGACTCACTGTACTGCATCATCTGTGGTGCCAGTGCACTCTCTGGACTCACTGCAATGCATCCCCAGTGGTGCCAGTGCACTCTCTGGACTCACTGCACTGCATCTCCAGTGGTGCCAGTGCACTCTCTGGACTCGCGTCACTGCATCCCCAGTGGTGCCAGTGCACTCACTGGATTCACTGCAGTGCATCCCCAGTGGTGCCAGTGCACTCTCTGGACTCACTGCACTGCATCCCCAGTGGTGCCAGTGCACTCTGTGGACTCACTGCACTGCATCCCCAGTGGTGCCAGTGCACTGTTTGGACTCACTGAAGTGCATCCCCAGTGGTGCCAGTGCACTCTCTGGACTCACTGTACTGCACCCCCAGTGGTGCCAGTGCACTCTCTGGACTCACTGCACTGCATCCCCAGTGGTGCCAGTGCAATCTCTGGACTCACTGCAGTGCATCCCCACTGGTGCCAGTGTACTCTCTGGACTCACTGCACTGCATCCCCAGTGGTGCCAGTGCACTCACTGGACTCACTGGACACATCCCCAGTGGTGCCAGTGCACTCTCTGGACTCACTGCAGTGCATCCCCAGTGGTGCCAGTGCACTCTCTGGACTCACTGCACTGCATCCCCAGTGGTGCCAGTGTACTCTCTGGACTCACTGCAGTGCATCCCCAGTGGTGCCAGTGCACTCTCTGGACTCACTGCAGGGCATCCCCAGTGGTGTCAGTGCACTCTCTGGACTCACTGAAGTGCATCCCCAGTGGTGCCAGTGCTCTCTCTGGACTCACTGCACTGCATCCCCAGTGGTGCCAGTGCACTCTCTGGACTCACTGAAGTGCATCCCCAGTGGTGCCAGTGCACTCTCTGGACTCACTGCACTGCATCCCCAGTGGTGCCAGTGCACTCTCTGGACTCACTGTACTGCATCACCAGTGGTGCCAGTGCACTCTCTGGACTCACTGCAGTGCATCCCCACTGGTGCCAGTGTACTCTCTGGACTCACTGCACTGCATCCCCAGTGGTGCCAGTGCACTCACTGGACTCACTGGACACATCCCCAGTGGTGCCAGTGCACTCTCTGGACTCACTGCAGTGCATCCCCAGTGGTGCCAGTGCACTCTCTGGACTCACTGCACTGCATCCCCAGTGGTACCAGTGTACTCTCTGGACTCACTGCAGTGCATCCCCAGTGGTGCCAGTGCACTCTCTGGACTCACTGCACTGCATCCCCAGTGGTGCCAGTGTACTCTCTGGACTCACTGCACTGCAACCCAGTGGTGCCAGTGCACTCACTGGACTCACTGGACACATCCCCAGTGGTGCCAGTGCACTCTCTGGACTCACTGCAGTGCATCCCCAGTGGTGCCAGTGCACTCTCTGGACTCACTGCACTGCATCCCCAGTGGTACCAGTGTACTCTCTGGACTCACTGCAGTGCATCCCCAGTGGTGCCAGTGCACTCTCTGGACTCACTGCACTGCATCCCCAGTGGTGCCAGTGCTCTCTCTGGACTCACTGCACTGCATCCCCAGTGGTGCCAGTGCACTCTCTGGACTCACTGAAGTGCATCCCCAGTGGTGCCAGTGCACTCTCTGGACTCACTGCACTGCATCCCCAGTGGTGCCAGTGCACTCTCTGGACTCACTGTACTGCATCACCAGTGGTGCCAGTGCACTCTCTGGACTCACTGCAGTGCATCCCCACTGGTGCCAGTGTACTCTCTGGACTCACTGCACTGCATCCCCAGTGGTGCCAGTGCACTCACTGGACTCACTGGACACATCCCCAGTGGTGCCAGTGCACTCTCTGGACTCACTGCAGTGCATCCCCAGTGGTGCCAGTGCACTCTCTGGACTCACTGCACTGCATCCCCAGTGGTACCAGTGTACTCTCTGGACTCACTGCAGTGCATCCCCAGTGGTGCCAGTGCACTCTCTGGACTCACTGCACTGCATCCCCAGTGGTGTCAGTGCACTCTCTGGACTCACTGAAGTGCATCCCCAGTGGTGCCAGTGCACTCTCTGGACTCACTGCAGTGCATCCCCAGTGGTGTCAGTGCACTCTCTGGACTCACTGAAGTGCATCCCCAGTGGTGCCAGTGCACTCTCTGGACTCACTGCAGTGCATCCCCAGTGGTGCCAGTGCACTCTCTGGACTCACTGAAGTGCATCCCCAGTGGTGCCAGTGCACTCTCTGGACTCACTGCACTGCATCCCCAGTGGTGCCAGTGCACTCTCTGGACTCACTGAAGTGCATTCTCAGTGGTGCCAGTGCACTCTCTGGACTCACTGAAGTGCATTCTCAGTGGTGCCAGTGCACTCTCTGGACTCACTTCAGTGCATCCCCAGTGGTGCCAGTGCACTCTCTGGACTCACTGCACTGCATCCCCAGTGGTGCCAGTGCACTCTCTGCACTCACTTCTCTGCATTCCCAGTGGTGCCAGTGAAGTCTCTGGACTCACTGCACTGCATCCCCAGTGGTGCCAGTGCAATCTCTGGACTCACTGCAGTGCATCACCAGTGGTGCCAGTGCACTCTCTGGACTCACTGCACTGCATCCCCAGTGGTGCCAGTGCACTCTCTGGACTCACTGCAGTGCATCCCCAGTGGTGCCAGTGCACTCTCTGGACTCACTGCACTGCATCCCCAGTGGTGCCAGTGCACTCTCTGGACTCACTGCAATGCATCCCCAGTGGTGCCAGTGCACTCTCTGGACTCACTGCACTGCATCCCCAGTGGTGCCAGTGCACTCACTGGATTCACTGCACTGTATCCCCAGTGGTGCCAGTGCAATCTCTGGACTCACTGCACTGCATCCCCAGTGGTGCCAGTGCACTCTCTGGACTCACTGCACTGCATCCCCAGTGGTGCCAGTGCACTCACTGGACTCACTGTACTGCATCATCTGTTGTGCCAGTGCACTCTCTGGACTCACTGCAATGCATCCCCAGTGGTGCCAGTGCACTCTCTGGACTCACTGCACTGTATCCCCAGTGGTGCCAGTGCACTCACTGGATTCACTGCAGTGCATCCCCAGTGGTGCCAGTGCACTCTCTGGACTCACTGCACTGCATCCCCAGTGGTGCCAGTGCACTCTGTGGAACCACTGCACTGCATCCCCAGTGGTGACAGTGCACTCTCTGGACTCACTGCAGTGCATCCCCACTGGTGACAGTGCACTCTCTGGACTCACTGCAGTGCATCCCCAGTGGTGCCAGTGCACTCTCTGGACTCACTGCACTGCATCCCCAGTGGTGCCAGTGCAGTCTCTGGAGTAACTGCAGTGCATCCCCACTGGTGCCAAAGCACTCTCTGGACTCCCGGCACCGCATCCCCAGTGGTGCCAGTGCACTCTCTGGACTCACTGCACTGCATCCCCAGTGGTGCCAGTGCACTCTCTGGAGTCACAGCACTGCATCCCCAGTGGTGCCAGTGCACTCTCTGGACTCACTGCAGTGCATCCCCAGTGGTGCCAGTGCACTCTCTGGACTCACTGGAGTGCATCCCCAGTGGTGCCAGTGCACTCTCTGGACTCACTGAAGTGCATTCTCAGTGGTGCCAGTGCACTCTCTGGACTCACTGCAGTGCATCCCCAGTGGTGCCAGTGCACTCTCTGGACTCACTGCACTGCATCCCCAGTGGTGCCAGTGCACTCTCTGGACTCACTAAACTGCATCACCAGTGGTGCCTCTGCACTCTCTGGACTCACTGCACTGCTTCCCCAGTGGTGCCAGTGCACTCACTGGACTCACTGCAGTGCATCCCCAGTGGTGCCAGTGCACTCTCTGGGCTCACTGCAGTGCATCCCCAGTGGTGCCAGTGCACTCTCTGCACTCACTGCACTGCATCCCCAGTGGTGCCTGTGCGCTCTCTGGAGTCACAGCACTGCATCCCCAGTGGTGCCAGTGCAATCTCTGGACTCACTGCAGTGCATCCCCAGTGGTGCCAGTGCAGTCTCTGGACTCACTGAAGTGCATTCTCAGTGGTGCCAGTGCACTCTCTGGACTCACTGAAGGGCATCCCCAGTGGTGCCAGTGCACTCTCTGGACTCACTGAACTGCATCCCCAGTGGTGCCAGTGCACTCTCTGGACTCACTGCACTGCATCCTCAGTGCTGCCAGTGCACTCTCTGGACTCACTGCACTGCATCCCTAGTGGTGCCACTGCACTCTCTGGACTCACTGCACTGCTTCCCCAGTGGTGCCAGTGCACTCTCTGGACTCACTGCACTGCATCCCCAGTGGTGCCAGTGCACTCACTGGACTCACTGCAATGCATCCCCAGTGGTGCCAGTGCACTCTCTGGACTCACTGCACTGCATCCCCAGTGGTGCCAGTGCACTCTCTGGACTCACTGCACTGCATCCCCAGTGGCTCCAGCGCACTCTCTGGACTCACTGCACTGCATCCCCAGTGGTGCTAGTGCACTCTGTGGACTCACTGCAGTGCATCCCCAGTGGTGCCAGTGCACTCTCTGGACTCACTGAAGTGCATCCCCAGTGGTGCCAGTACACTCTCTGGACTCACTGCAGTGCATCCCCAGTGGTGCCAGTGCACTCTCTGGACTCACTGCAGTGCATCCCCAGTGGAGCCAGTGCATTCTCTGGACTCACTGCAGTGCATCCCCAGTGGTGCCAGTGCACTCTCTGGACTCACTGCACTGCATCCCCAGTGGTGCAAGTGCACTCTCTGGAGTCACTGCACTACATCCCCAGTGGTGCCAGTGCACTCACTGGACTCACTGTACTGCATCATCTGTGGTGCCAGTGCACTCTCTGGACTCACTGCAATGCATCCCCAGTGGTGCCAGTGCACTCTCTGGACTCACTGCACTGCATCCCCAGTGGTGCCAGTGCACTCTCTGGACTCGCGTCACTGCATCCCCAGTGGTGCCAGTGCACTCACTGGATTCACTGCAGTGCATCCCCAGTGGTGCCAGTGCACTCTCTGGACTCACTGCACTGCATCCCCAGTGGTGCCAGTGCACTCTGTGGACTCACTGCTCTGCATCCCCAGTGGTGCCAGTGCACTGTTTGGACTCACTGAAGTGCATCCCCAGTGGTGCCAGTGCACTCTCTGGACTCACTGTACTGCACCCCCAGTGGTGCCAGTGCACTCTCTGGACTCACTGCACTGCATCCCCAGTGGTGCCAGTGCAATCTCTGGACTCACTGCAGTGCATCCCCACTGGTGCCAGTGTACTCTCTGGACTCACTGCACTGCATCCCCAGTGGTGCCAGTGCACTCACTGGACTCACTGGACACATCCCCAGTGGTGCCAGTGCACTCTCTGGACTCACTGCAGTGCATCCCCAGTGGTGCCAGTGCACTCTCTGGACTCACTGCACTGCATCCCCAGTGGTGCCAGTGTACTCTCTGGACTCACTGCAGTGCATCCCCAGTGGTGCCAGTGCACTCTCTGACTCACTGCTCTGCATCCCCAGTGGTGTCAGTGCACTCTCTGGACTCACTGAAGTGCATCCCCAGTGGTGCCAGTGCTCTCTCTGGACTCACTGCACTGCATCCCCAGTGGTGCCAGTGCACTCTCTGGACTCACTGAAGTGCATCCCCAGTGGTGCCAGTGCACTCTCTGGACTCACTGCACTGCATCCCCAGTGGTGCCAGTGCACTCTCTGGACTCACTGTACTGCATCACCAGTGGTGCCAGTGCACTCTCTGGACTCACTGCAGTGCATCCCCACTGGTGCCAGTGTACTCTCTGGACTCACTGCACTGCATCCCCAGTGGTGCCAGTGCACTCACTGGACTCACTGGACACATCCCCAGTGGTGCCAGTGCACTCTCTGGACTCACTGCAGTGCATCCCCAGTGGTGCCAGTGCACTCTCTGGACTCACTGCACTGCATCCCCAGTGGTACCAGTGTACTCTCTGGACTCACTGCAGTGCATCCCCAGTGGTGCCAGTGCACTCTCTGGACTCACTGCACTGCATCCCCAGTGGTGTCAGTGCACTCTCTGGACTCACTGAAGTGCATCCCCAGTGGTGCCAGTGCACTCTCTGGACTCACTGCAGTGCATCCCCAGTGGTGTCAGTGCACTCTCTGGACTCACTGAAGTGCATCCCCAGTGGTGCCAGTGCACTCTCTGGACTCACTGCAGTGCATCCCCAGTGGTGCCAGTGCACTCTCTGGACTCACTGAAGTGCATCCCCAGTGGTGCCAGTGCACTCTCTGGACTCACTGCACTGCATCCCCAGTGGTGCCAGTGCACTCACTGGACTCACTGTACTGCATCACCAGTGGTGCCAGTGCACTCTCTGGACTCACTGAAGTGCATTCTCAGTGGTGCCAGTGCACTCTCTGGACTCACTTCAGTGCATCCCCAGTGGTGCCAGTGCACTCTCTGGACTCACTGCACTGCATCCCCAGTGGTGCCAGTGCACTCTCTGCACTCACTTCTCTGCATTCCCAGTGGTGCCAGTGAAGTCTCTGGACTCACTGCACTGCATCCACAGTGGTGCCAGTGCAATCTCTGGACTCACTGCAGTGCATCACCAGTGGTGCCAGTGCACTCTCTGGACTCACTGCAGTGCATCCCCAGTGGTGCCAGTGCACTCTCTGGACTCACTGCAATGCATCCCCAGTGGTGCCAGTGCACTCTCTGGACTCACTGCACTGCATCCCCAGTGGTGCCAGTGCACTCACTGGATTCACTGCACTGTATCCCCAGTGGTGCCAGTGCAATCTCTGGACTCACTGCACTGCATCCCCAGTGGTGCCAGTGCACTCTCTGGACTCACTGCACTGCATCCCCAGTGGTGCCAGTGCACTCACTGGACTCACTGTACTGCATCATCTGTGGTGCCAGTGCACTCTCTGGACTCACTGCAATGCATCCCCAGTGGTGCCAGTGCACTCTCTGGACTCACTGCACTGTATCCCCAGTGGTGCCAGTGCACTCACTGGATTCACTGCAGTGCATCCCCAGTGGTGCCAGTGCACTCTCTGGACTCACTGCACTGCATCCCCAGTGGTGCCAGTGCACTCTGTGGAACCACTGCACTGCATCCCCAGTGGTGACAGTGCACTCTCTGGACTCACTGCAGTGCATCCCCAGTGGTGACAGTGCACTCTCTGGACTCACTGCAGTGCATCCCCAGTGGTGCCAGTGCACTCTCTGGACTCACTGCACTGCATCCCCAGTGGTGCCAGTGCAGTCTCTGGAGTAACTGCAGTGCATCCCCACTGGTGCCAAAGCACTCTCTGGACTCCCGGCACCGCATCCCCAGTGGTGCCAGTGCACTCTCTGGACTCACTGCACTGCATCCCCAGTGGTGCCAGTGCACTCTCTGGAGTCACAGCACTGCATCCCCAGTGGTGCCAGTGCACTCTCTGGACTCACTGCACTGCATCCCCAGTGGTGCCAGTGCACTCTCTGGACTCACTGGAGTGCATCCCCAGTGGTGCCACTGCACTCTCTGGACTCACTGAAGTGCATTCTCAGTGGTGCCAGTGCACTCTCTGGACTCACTGCAGTGCATCCCCAGTGGTGCCAGTACACTCACTGGACTCACTGCACTGCATCCCCAGTGGTGCCAGTGCACTCTCTGGACTCACTAAACTGCATCACCAGTGGTGCCTCTGCACTCTCTGGACTCACTGCACTGCATCCCCAGTGGTGCCAGTGCACTCACTGGACTCACTGCAGTGCATCCCCAGTGGTGCCAGTGCACTCTCTGGGCTCACTGCAGTGCATCCCCAGTGGTGCCAGTGCACTCTCTGCACTCACTGCACTGCATCCCCAGTGGTGCCTGTGCGCTCTCTGGAGTCACAGCACTGCATCCCCAGTGGTGCCAGTGCAATCTCCGGACTCACTGCAGTGCATCCCCAGTGGTGCCAGTGCACTCTCTGGACTCACTGAAGTGCATTCTCAGTGGTGCCAGTGCACTCTCTGGACTCACTGAAGGGCATCCCCAGTGGTGCCAGTGCACTCTCTGGACTCACTGAACTGCATCCCCAGTGGTGCCAGTGCACTCTCTGGACTCACTGCACTGCATCCTCAGTGCTGCCAGTGCACTCTCTGGACTCACTGCACTGCATCCCTAGTGGTGCCACTGCACTCTCTGGACTCACTGCACTGCTTCCCCAGTGGTGCCAGTGCACTCTCTGGACTCACTGCACTGCATCCCCAGTGGTGCCAGTGCACTCACTGGACTCACTGCAATGCATCCCCAGTGGTGCCAGTGCACTCTCTGGACTCACTGCACTGCATCCCCAGTGGTGCCAGTGCACTCTCTGGACTCACTGCACTGCATCCCCAGTGGCTCCAGCGCACTCTCTGGACTCACTGCACTGCATCCCCAGTGGTGCTAGTGCACTCTGTGGACTCACTGCAGTGCATCCCCGGTGGTGCCAGTGCACTCTCTGGACTCACTGAAGTGCATCCCCAGTGGTGCCAGTACACTCTCTGGACTCACTGCACTGCATCTCCAGTGGTGCCAGTGCACTCTCTGGACTCACTGCACTGCATCCCCAGTGCTGCCAGTGCACTCTCTTGAGTCACTGCACTGCATCCCCTGTGGTGCAAGAGCACTCTCTGGACTCACAGCAGTGCATCCCCAGTGGTGCCAGTGCACTCTCTGGACTCACTGCACTGCATCCCCAGTGGTGCCAGTGCACTCTCTGGACTCACTGCACTGCATCCCCAGTGGTGCTAGTGCACTGTGTGGACTCACTGTACTGCATCCCCAGTGGTGCCAGTGCAATCTCTGGACTCACTGCAGTGCATCCCCAGTGGTGCCAGTGCAGTCTCTGGAGTAACTGCAGTGCATCTCCACTGGTGCCAAAGCACTCTCTGCACTCACTGCAGTGCATCCCCAGTGGTGCCACTGCACTCTCTGGACTCACTGCAGTGCATCCCCAGTGGTGCCAGTGCACTCTCTGGACTCATTGAAGTGCATTCTCAGTGGTGCCAGAGCACTCTCTGGACTCACTGCAGTGCATCCCCAGTGGTGCCAGTACACTCACTGGACTCACTGCACTGCATCCCCAGTGGTGCCAGTGCACTCTCTGGACTCACTAAACTGCATCACCAGTGGTGCCACTGCACTCTCTGGACTCTCTGCACTGCTTCCCCAGTGGTGCCAGTGCACTCTCTGGACTCACTGCAGTGCATCCCCACTGGTGCCAGTGCACTCTCTGGGCTCACTGCAGTGCATCCCCAGTGGTGCCAGTGCACTCTCTGGACTCACTGCACTGCATCCCCAGTGGTGCCAGAGCACTCTCTGGACTCACTGCAGTGCATCCCCAGTGGTGCCAGTGCACTCTCTGGACTCACTGCACTGCATCCCCAGTGGTGCCAGTGCACTCTCTGGACTCACTGCACTGCATCCCCGGTGGTGCCAGTGCAGTCTCTGGAGTAACTGCACTGCATCCCCACTGGTGCCAAAGCACTCTCTGGACTCCCAGCACCGCATCCCCAGTGGTGCCAGTGCACTCTCTGGACTCACTGCACTGCATGCCCAGTGGTGCCAGTGCACTCTCTGGACTCACTGTACTGCATACCCACTGGTGCCAGTGCACTCTGTGGACTCACTGTACTGCATCCCCAGTGGTGACAGTGCACTCTCTGGACTCACTGCAGTGCATCCCCAGTGGTGCCAGTGCACTCTCTGGACTCACTGCAGTGCATCCCCAGTGGTGCCAGTGCACTCTCTGGACTCACTGCACTGAAGCCCCAGTGGTGCCAGTGCACTCTCTGGACTCACTGCACTGCATCCCCAGTGGTGCCAGTGCACTCTCTGGACTCACTGCACTGCATCCCCAGTGGTGCCAGTGCACTCTCTGGACTCACTGCAGGGCATCCCCAGTGGTGCCAGTGCACTGTCTGGACTCACTGAAGTGCATCCCCAGTGGTGCCAGTGCACTCTCTGGACTCACTGTACTGCACCCCCAGTGGTGCCAGTGCACTCACTGGACTGACTGCACTGCATCCCCAGTGGTGCCAGTGCACTCTCTGGACTCACTGCACTGCATCCCCACTGGTGCCAGTGTACTCTCTGGACTCACTGCACTGCATCCCCAGTGGTGCCAGTGCACTCACTGGACTCACTGGACACATCCCCAGTGGTGCCAGTGCACTCTCTGGACTCACTGCAGTGCATCCCCAGTGGTGCCAGTGCACTCTCTGGACTCACTGCACTGCATCCCTACTGGTGCCAGTGTACTCTCTGGACTTACTGCAGTGCATCCCCAGTGGTGCCAGTGCACTCTCTGGACTCACTGCACTGCATCCCCACTGGTGCCAGTGCACTCTCTGGACTCACTGAAGTGCATCCCCAGTTGTGCCAGTGCACTCTCTGGACTCAATGCACTGCATCCCCAGTGGTGCCAGTGCACTCTCTGGACTCACTGCACTGCATCCCCAGTGGTGCCAGTGCAATCTCTGGACTCACTGTACCGCATCCCCAGTGGTGCCAGTGCACTCTTTGGACTCACTGCACTGCAGCCCCATTGGTGCCAGTGCACTCTCTGGACTCACTGCACTGCATCACAGGTGGTGCCAGTGCACTCTCTGGACTCACTGCACTGCATCCCCAGTGGTGCCAGTGCACTCTCTGCACTCACTTCTCTGCATTCCCAGTGGTGCCAGTGAAGTCTCTGGACTCACTGCACTGCATCCCCAGTGGTGCCAGTGCAATCTCTGGACTCACTGCAGTGCATCACCAGTGGTGCCAGTGCACTCTCTGGACTCACTGCACTGCATCCCCAGTGGTGCCAGTGCACTCTCTGGACTCACTGCAGTGCATCCCCAGTGGTGCCAGTGCACTCTCTGGACTCACTGCACTGCATCCCCAGTGGTGCCAGTGCACTCTCTGGACTCACTGCAATGCATCCCCAGTGGTGCCAGTGCACTCTCTGGACTCACTGCACTGCATCCCCAGTGGTGCCAGTGCACTCACTGGATTCACTGCACTGTATCCCCAGTGGTGCCAGTGCAATCTCTGGACTCACTGCAGTGCATCCCCAGTGGTGCCAGTGCACTCTCTAGACTCACTGCACTGCATCCCCAGTGGTGCCAGTGCACTCACTGGACTCACTGTACTGCATCATCTGTGGTGCCAGTGCACTCTCTGGACTCACTGCAATGCATCCCCAGTGGTGCCAGTGCACTCTCTGGACTCACTGCACTGTATCCCCAGTGGTGCCAGTGCACTCACTGGATTCACTGCAGTGCATCCCCAGTGGTGCCAGTGCACTCTCTGGACTCACTGCACTGCATCCCCAGTGGTGCCAGTGCACTCTGTGGAACCACTGCACTGCATCCCCAGTGGTGACAGTGCACTCTCTGGACTCACTGCAGTGCATCCCCACTGGTGCCAAAGCACTCTCTGGACTCCCGGCACCGCATCCCCAGTGGTGCCAGTGCACTCTCTGGACTCACTGCACTGCATCCCCAGTGGTGCCAGTGCACTCTCTGGACTCACTGAAGTGCATCCCCAGTGGTGCCAGTGCACTCTCTGGACTCACTGCAGGGCATCCCCAGTGGTGACAGTGCACTCTCTGGACTCACTGGAGTGCATCCCCAGTGGTGCCAGTGCACTCTCTGGACTCACTGAAGTGCATTCTCAGTGGTGCCAGTGCACTCTCTGGACTCACTGCAGTGCATCCCCAGTGGTGCCAGTACACTCACTGGACTCACTGCACTGCATCCCCAGTGGTGCCAGTGCACTCTCTGGACTCACTAAACTGCATCACCAGTGGTGCCTCTGCACTCTCTGGACTCACTGCACTGCTTCCCCAGTGGTGCCAGTGCACTCACTGGACTCACTGCAGTGCATCCCCAGTGGTGCCAGTGCACTCTCTGGGCTCACTGCAGTGCATCCCCAGTGGTGCCAGTGCACTCTCTGCACTCACTGCACTGCATCCCCAGTGGTGCCTGTGCGCTCTCTGGAGTCACAGCACTGCATCCCCAGTGGTGCCAGTGCACTCTCTGGACTCACTGCACTGCATCTCCAGTGGTGCCAGTGCACTCTCTGGACTCACTGAAGTGCATTCTCAGTGGTGCCAGTGCACTCTCTGGACTCACTGAAGGGCATCCCCAGTGGTGCCAGTGCACTCTCTGGACTCACTGAACTGCATCCCCAGTGGTGCCAGTGCACTCTCTGGACTCACTGCACTACATCCTCAGTGCTGCCAGTGCACTCTCTGGACTCACTGCACTGCATCCCTAGTGGTGCCACTGCACTCTCTGGACTCACTGCACTGCTTCCCCAGTGGTGCCAGTGCACTCTCTGGACTCACTGCACTGCATCCCCAGTGGTGCCAGTGCACTCACTGGACTCACTGCACTGCATCCCCAGTGGTGCCAGTGCACTCTCTGGACTCACTCCACTGCATCCCCAGTGGTTCCAGCGCACTCTCTGGACTCACTGCACTGCATCCCCAGTGGTGCTAGTGCACTCTGTGGACTCACTGCAGTGCATCCCCAGTGGTGCCAGTGCACTCTCTGGACTCACTGAAGTGCATTCTCAGTGGTGCCAGTGCACTCTCTGGACTCACTTCAGTGCATCCCCAGTGGTGCCAGTACACTCTCTGGACTCACTGCAGTGCATCCCCAGTGGTGCCAGTGCACTCTCTGGACTCACTGCAGTGCATCCCCAGTGGAGCCAGTGCATTCTCTGGACTCACTACAGTGCATCCGCAGTGGTGCCATTGCACTCTCTGGACTCACTGCACTGCATCTCCAGTGGTGCCAGTGCACTCTCTGGACTCACTGCACTGCATCCCCAGTGCTGCCAGTGCACTCTCTTGAGTCACTGCACTGCATCCCCTGTGGTGCAAGAGCACTCTCTGGACTCACAGCAGTGCATCCCCAGTGGTGCCAGTGCACTCTCTGGACTCACTGCACTGCATCCCCAGTGGTGCCAGTGCACTCTCTGGACTCACTGCACTGCATCCCCAGTGGTGCTAGTGCACTGTGTGGACTCACTGTACTGCATCCCCTGTGGTGCCAGTGCAATCTCTGGACTCACTGCAGTGCATCCCCAGTGGTGCCAGTGCACTCTCAGGACTCACTGCACTGCATCCCCAGTGGTGCCAGTGCACTCTCTGGACTCACTGCACTGCATCCCCAGTAGTGACAGTGCACTCTCTGGACTCACTGCAGTGCATCCCCAGTGGTGAGAGTGCACTCTCTGGACTCACTGCACTGCATCCCCAGTAGTGCCAGTGCACTCTCTGGACTCACTGCACTGCATCCCCAGTGGTGCCAGTGCACTCTCTGGACTCACTGCACTGCATCCCCAGTGGTGCCAGTGCACTCTCTGGACTCACTGCACTGCATCCCCAGTGGTGCCAGTGCACTCTGTGGACTCACTGTACTGCATCCCCAGTGGTGCCAGTGCACTCTCTGGACTCACTGCAGTGAATCCCCAGTGGTGCCAGTGCACTCTCTGGACTCACTGCAGTGCATCCCCACTGGTGCCAGTGCACTCTCTGGACTCACTGCACTGCATCCCCAGTTGTGCCAGTGCAGTCTCTGGAGTAACTGCAGTGCATCTCCACTGGTGCCAAAGCACTCTCTGCACTCACTGCAGTGCATCCCCAGTGGTGCCACTGCACTCTCTGGACTCACTGCAGTGCATCCCCAGTGGTGCCAGTGCACTCTCTGGACTCATTGAAGTGCATTCTCAGTGGTGCCAGTGCACTCTCTGGACTCACTGCAGTGCATCCCCAGTGGTGCCAGTACACTCACTGGACTCACTGCACTGCATCCCCAGTGGTGCCAGTGCACTCTCTGGACTCACTAAACTGCATCACCAGTGGTGCCACTTCACTCTCTGGACTCTCTGCACTGCTTCCCCAGTGGTGCCAGTGCACTCTCTGGGCTCACTGCAGTGCATCCCCAGTGGTGCCAGTGCACTCTCTGGACTCACTGCACTGCATCCCCAGTGGTGCCAGTGCGCTCTCTGGAGTCACAGCACTGCATCCCCAGTGGTGCCAGTGCAATCTCTGGACTCACTGCACTGCATCCCCAGTAGTGCCAGTGCACTCTCTGGACTCACTGCACTGCATCCCCGCTGGTGCCAGTGCAGTCTCTGGAGTAACTGCACTGCATTCCCACTGGTGCCAAAGCACTCTCTGGACTCCCAGCACCGCATCCCCACTGGTGCCAGTGCACTCTCTGGACTCACGGCACTGCATGCCCAGTGGTGCCAGTGCACTCTCTGGACTCACTGTACTGCATACCCACTGGTGCCAGTGCACTCTGTGGACTCACTGTACTGCATCCCCAGTGGTGACAGTGCACTCTCTGGACTCACTGCAGTGCATCCCCAGTGGTGCCAGTGCACTCTCTGGACTCACTGCAGTGCATCCCCAGTGGTGCCAGTGCACTCTCTGGACTCACTGCACTGAAGCCCCAGTGGTGCCAGTGCACTCTCTGGACTCACTGCACTGCATCCCCAGTGGTGCCAGTGCACTCTCTGGACTCACTGCACTGCATCCCCAGTGGTGCCAGTGCACTCTCTGGACTCACTGCAGGGCATCCCCAGTGGTGCCAGTGCACTGTCTGGACTCACTGAAGTGCATCCCCAGTGGTGCCAGTGCACTCTCTGGACTCACTGTACTGCACCCCCAGTGGTGCCAGTGCACTCACTGGACTGACTGCACTGCATCCCCAGTGGTGCCAGTGCACTCTCTGGACTCACTGCACTGCATCCCCACTGGTGCCAGTGTACTCTCTGGACTCACTGCACTGCATCCCCAGTGGTGCCAGTGCACTCACTGGACTCACTGGACACATCCCCAGTGGTGCCAGTGCACTCTCTGGACTCACTGCAGTGCATCCCCAGTGGTGCCAGTGCACTCTCTGGACTCACTGCACTGCATCCCCACTGGTGCCAGTGTACTCTCTGGACTTACTGCAGTGCATCCCCAGTGGTGCCAGTGCACTCTCTGGACTCACTGCACTGCATCCCCACTGGTGCCAGTGCACTCTCTGGACTCACTGAAGTGCATCCCCAGTTGTGCCAGTGCACTCTGTGGACTCAATGCACTGCATCCCCAGTGGTGCCAGTGCACTCTCTGGACTCACTGCACTGCATCCCCAGTGGTGCCAGTGCAATCTCTGGACTCACTGTACCGCATCCCCAGTGGTGCCAGTGCACTCTTTGGACTCACTGCACTGCAGCCCCATTGGTGCCAGTGCACTCTCTGGACTCACTGCACTGCATCACAGGTGGTGCCAGTGCACTCTCTGGACTCACTTCTCTGCATTCCCAGTGGTGCCAGTGAAGTCTCTGGACTCACTGCACTGCATCCACAGTGGTGCCAGTGCAATCTCTGGACTCACTGCAGTGCATCACCAGTGGTGCCAGTGCACTCTCGGGACTCACTGCACTGCATCCCCAGTGGTGCCAGTGCACTCTCTGGACTCACTGCAGTGCATCCCCAGTGGTGCCAGTGCACTCTCTGGACTCACTGCACTGCATCCCCAGTGGTGCAAGTGCACTCTCTCGAGTCACTGCACTACATCCCCAGTGGTGCCAGTGCACTCACTGGACTCACTGTACTGCATCATCTGTGGAGCCAGTGCACTCTCTGGACTCACTGCAATGCATCCCCAGTGGTGCCAGTGCACTCTCTGGACTCACTGCACTGCATCCCCAGTGGTGCCAGTGCACTCTCTGGACTCGCGTCACTGCATCCCCAGTGGTGCCAGTGCACTCACTGGATTCACTGCAGTGCATCCCCAGTGGTGCCAGTGCACTCTCTGGACTCACTGCACTGCATCCCCAGTGGTGCCAGTGCACTCTGTGGACTCACTGCACTGCATCCCCAGTGGTGCCAGTGCACTGTCTGGACTCACTGAAGTGCATCCCCAGTGGTGCCAGTGCACTCTCTGGACTCACTGTACTGCACCCCCAGTGGTGCCAGTGCACTCTCTGGACTCACTGCACTGCATCCCCAGTGGTGCCAGTGCACTGTCTGGACTCACTGCAGTGCATCCCCACTGGTGCCAGTGTACTCTCTGGACTCACTGCACTGCATCCCCAGTGGTGCCATTGCACTCACTGGACTCACTGCACTGCATCCCCAGTGGTGCCAGTGCAATCTCTGGACTCACTGCACTGCATCCCCAGTGGTGCCAGTGCACTCTCTGGACTCACTGCACTGCATCCCCAGTGGTGCCAGTGCACTCTCTGGACTCACTGCACTGCATCCCCAGTGGTGCCAGTGCACTCTGTGGACTCACTGCAGTGCATCCCCAGTGGTGCCAGTGCACTGTCTGGACTCACTGAAGTGCATCCCCAGTGGTGCCAGTGCACTCTCTGGACTCACTGTACTGCACCCCCAGTGGTGCCAGTGCACTCTCTGGACTCACTGCACTGCATCCCCAGTGGTGCCAGTGCACTCTCTGGACTCACTGCAATGCATCCCCAGTGGTGCCAGTGCACTCTCTGGACTCACTGTACTGCATCCCCAGTGGTGCCAGTGCACTCTCTGGACTCACTGCACTGCATCCCCAGTGGTGCCAGTGCAATCTCTGGACTCACTGCAGTGCATCCCCACTGGTGCCAGTGCACTCTCTGGACTCACTGCACTGCATCCCCAGTTGTGCCAGTGCAGTCTCTGGAGTAACTGCAGTGCATCTCCACTGGTGCCAAAGCACTCTCTGCACTCACTGCAGTGCATCCCCAGTGGTGCCACTGCACTCTCTGGACTCACTGCAGTGCATCCCCAGTGGTGCCAGTGCACTCTCTGGACTCATTGAAGTGCATTCTCAGTGGTGCCAGTGCACTCTCTGGACTCACTGCAGTGCATCCCCAGTGGTGCCAGTACACTCACTGGACTCACTGCACTGCATCCCCAGTGGTGCCAGTGCACTCTCTGGACTCACTGCACTGCATCACCAGTGGTGCCACTTCACTCTCTGGACTCTCTGCTCTGCTTCCCCAGTGGTGCCAGTGCACTCTCTGGACTCACTTCAATGCATCCCCAGTGGTGCCAGTGCACTCTCTGGACTCACTGCACTGCATCCCCAGTGGTGCCAGTGCACTCTCTGCACTCACTTCTCTGCATTCCCAGTGGTGCCAGTGAAGTCTCTGGACTCACTGCACTGCATCCACAGTGGTGCCAGTGCACTCTCGGGACTCACTGCAGTGCATCCCCAGTGGTGCCAGTGCACTCTCTGGACTCACTGCACTGCATCCCCAGTGGTGCCAGTGCACTCTCTGGACTCACTGCAGTGCATCCCCAGTGGTGCCAGTGCACTCTCTGGACTCACTGCACTGCATCCCCAGTGGTGCCAGTGCACTCTCTGGACTCACTGCAATGCATCCCCAGTGGTGCCAGTGCACTCTCTGGACTCACTGCACTGCATCCCCAGTGGTGCCAGTGCACTGACTGGATTCACTGCACTGTATCCCCAGTGGTGCCAGTGCAATCTCTGGACTCACTGCAGTGCATCCCCAGTGGTACCAGTGCACTCTCTGGACTCACTGCACTGCATCCCCAGTGGTGCCAGTGCACTCACTGGACTCACTGTACTGCATCATCTGTGGTGCCAGTGCACTCTCTGGACTCACTGCAATGCATCCCCAGTGGTGCCAGTGCACTCTCTGGACTCACTGCACTGTATCCCCAGTGGTGCCAGTGCACTCACTGGATTCACTGCAGTGCATCCCCAGTGGTGCCAGTGCACTCTCTGGACTCACTGCACTGCATCCCCAGTGGTGCCAGTGCACTCTGTGGAACCACTGCACTGCATCCCCAGTGGTGACAGTGCACTCTCTGGACTCACTGCAGTGCATCCCCAGTGGTGCCAGTGCACTCTCTGGACTCACTGCACTACATCCCCAGTGGTGCCAGTGCAGTCTCTGGAGTAACTGCAGTGCATCCCCACTGGTGCCAAAGCACTCTCTGGACTCCCGGCACCGCATCCCCAGTGGTGCCAGTGCACTCTCTGGACTCACTGCACTGCATCCCCAGTGGTGCCAGTGCACTCTCTGGAGTCACAGCACTGCATCCCCAGTGGTGCCAGTGCACTCTCTGGACTCACTGCAGTGCATCCCCAGTGGTGCCAGTGCACTCTCTGGGCTCACTGCAGTGCATCCCCAGTGGTGCCAGTGCACTCTCTGCACTCACTGCACTGCATCCCCAGTGGTGCAAGTGCACTCTCTCGAGTCACTGCACTACATCCCCAGTGGTGCCAGTGCACTCACTGGACTCACTGTACTGCATCATCTGTGGTGCCAGTGCACTCTCTGGACTCACTGCAATGCATCCCCAGTGGTGCCAGTGCACTCTCTGGACTCACTGCACTGCATCCCCAGTGGTGCCAGTGCACTCTCTGGACTCGCGTCACTGCATCCCCAGTGGTGCCAGTGCACTCACTGGATTCACTGCAGTGCATCCCCAGTGGTGCCAGTGCACTCTCTGGACTCACTGCACTGCATCCCCAGTGGTGCCAGTGCACTCTGTGGACTCACTGCACTGCATCCCCAGTGGTGCCAGTGCACTGTCTGGACTCACTGAAGTGCATCCCCAGTGGTGCCAGTGCACTCTCTGGACTCACTGTACTGCACCCCCAGTGGTGCCAGTGCACTCTCTGGACTCACTGCACTGCATCCCCAGTGGTGCCAGTGCAATCTCTGGACTCACTGCAGTGCATCCACACTGGTGCCAGTGTACTCTCTGGACTCACTGCACTGCATCCCCAGTGGTGCCATTGCACTCACTGGACTCACTGCACTGCATCCCCAGTGGTGCCAGTGCAATCTCTGGACTCACTGCACTGCATCCCCAGTGGTGCCAGTGCACTCTCTGGACTCACTGCACTGCATCCCCAGTGGTGCCAGTGCACTCTCTGGACTCACTAAACTGCATCACCAGTGGTGCCACTGCACTCTGTGGACTCACTGCACTGCATCCCCAGTGGTGCCAGTGCACTGTCTGGACTCACTGAAGTGCATCCCCAGTGGTGCCAGTGCACTCTCTGGACTCACTGTACTGCACCCCCAGTGGTGCCAGTGCACTCTCTGGACTCACTGCACTGCATCCCCAGTGGTGCCAGTGCACTCTCTGGACTCACTGCAATGCATCCCCAGTGGTGCCAGTGCACTCTCTGGACTCACTGCACTGCATCCCCAGTGGTGCCAGTGCACTCTCTGGACTCACTGCACTGCATCCCCAGTGGTGCCAGTGCAATCTCTGGACTCACTGCAGTGCATCCCCACTGGTGCCAGTGCACTCTCTGGACTCACTGCACTGCATCCCCAGTTGTGCCAGTGCAGTCTCTGGAGTAACTGCAGTGCATCTCCACTGGTGCCAAAGCACTCTCTGCACTCACTGCAGTGCATCCCCAGTGGTGCCACTGCACTCTCTGGACTCACTGCAGTGCATCCCCAGTGGTGCCAGTGCACTCTCTGGACTCATTGAAGTGCATTCTCAGTGGTGCCAGTGCACTCTCTGGACTCACTGCAGTGCATCCCCAGTGGTGCCAGTACACTCACTGGACTCACTGCACTGCATCCCCAGTGGTGCCAGTGCACTCTCTGGACTCACTAAACTGCATCACCAGTGGTGCCACTTCACTCTCTGGACTCTCTGCACTGCTTCCCCAGTGGTGCCAGTGCACTCTCTGGACTCACTTCAGTGCATCCCCAGTGGTGCCAGTGCACTCTCTGGACTCACTGCACTGCATCCCCAGTGGTGCCAGTGCACTCTCTGCACTCACTTCTCTGCATTCCCAGTGGTGCCAGTGAAGTCTCTGGACTCACTGCACTGCATCCCCAGTGGTGCCAGTGCACTCTCTGGACTCACTGCAGTGCATCCCCAGTGGTGCCAGTGCACTCTCTGGACTCACTGCACTGCATCCCCAGTGGTGCCAGTGCACTCTCTGGACTCACTGCAATGCATCCCCAGTGGTGCCAGTGCACTCTCTGGACTCACTGCACTGCATCCCCAGTGGTGCCAGTGCACTGACTGGATTCACTGCACTGTATCCCCAGTGGTGCCAGTGCAATCTCTGGACTCACTGCAGTGCATCCCCAGTGGTACCAGTGCACTCTCTGGACTCACTGCACTGCATCCCCAGTGGTGCCAGTGCACTCACTGGACTCACTGTACTGCATCATCTGTGGTGCCAGTGCACTCTCTGGACTCACTGCAATGCATCCCCAGTGGTGCCAGTGCACTCTCTGGACTCACTGCACTGTATCCCCAGTGGTGCCAGTGCACTCACTGGATTCACTGCAGTGCATCCCCAGTGGTGCCAGTGCACTCTCTGGACTCACTGCACTGCATCCCCAGTGCTGCCAGTGCACTCTGTGGAACCACTGCACTGCATCCCCAGTGGTGACAGTGCACTCTCTGGACTCACTGCAGTGCATCCCCAGTGGTGACAGTGCACTCTCTGGACTCACTGCAGTGCATCCCCAGTGGTGCCAGTGCACTCTCTGGACTCACTGCACTACATCCCCAGTGGTGCCAGTGCAGTCTCTGGAGTAACTGCAGTGCATCCCCACTGGTGCCAAAGCACTCTCTGGACTCCCGGCACCGCATCCCCAGTGGTGCCAGTGCACTCTCTGGACTCACTGCACTGCATCCCCAGTGGTGCCAGTGCACTCTCTGGAGTCACAGCACTGCATCCCCAGTGGTGCCAGTGCACTCTCTGGGCTCACTGCAGTGCATCCCCAGTGGTGCCAGTGCACTCTCTGCACTCACTGCACTGCATCCCCAGTGGTGCCTGTGCGCTCTCTGGACTAACTGCACTGCATCCCCAGTGGTGCCAGTGCAATCTCTGGACTCACTGCAGTGCATCCCCAGTGGTGCCAGTGCACTCTCTGGACTCACTAAACTGCATCACCAGTGGTGCCTCTGCACTCTCTGGACTCACTGCACTGCTTCCCCAGTGGTGCCAGTGCACTCACTGGACTCACTGGACTCACTGCAGTGCATCCCCAGTGGTGCCAGTGCACTCTCTGGGCTCACTGCAGTGCATCCCCTCACTGAAGGGCATCCCCAGTGGTGCCAGTGCACTCTCTGGACTCACTGCAGTGCATCCCCAGTGGTGCCAGTGCACTCTCTGGACTCACTGCACTGCATCCTCAGTGCTGCCAGTGCACTCTCTGGACTCACTGTACTGCATCCCCAGTGGTGCCTGTGCGCTCTCTGGAGTCACAGCACTGCATCCCCAGTGGTGCCAGTGCAATCTCTGGACTCACTGCAGTGCATCCCCAGTGGTGCCAGTGCACTCTCTGGACTCACTGAAGTGCATTCTCAGTGGAGCCAGTGCACTCTCTGGACTCACTGAAGGGCATCCCCAGTGGTGCCAGTGCACTCTCTGGACTCACTGAACTGCATCCCCAGTGGTGCCAGTGCACTCTCTGGACTCACTGCACTGCATCCTCAGTGCTGCCACTGCACTCTCTGGACTCACTGCACTGCTTCCCCAGTGGTGCCAGTGCACTCTCTGGACTCACTGCACTGCATCCCCAGTGGTGCCAGTGCACTCACTGGACTCACTGCAATGCATCCCCAGTGGTGCCAGTGCACTCTCTGGACTCACTGCACTGCATCCCCAGTGGTGCCAGTGCACTCTCTGGACTCATTGCACTGCATCCCCAGTGGTTCCAGCGCACTCTCTGGACTCACTGCACTGCATCCCCAGTGGTGCTAGTGCACTCTGTGGACTCACTGCAGTGCATCCCCAGTGGTGCCAGTGCACTCTCTGGACTCACTGAAGTGCATTCTCAGTGGTGCCAGTGCACTCTCTGGACTCACTTCAGTGCATCACCAGTGGTGCCAGTACACTCTCTGGACTCACTGCAGTGCATCCCCAGTGGTGCCAGTGCACTCTCTGGACTCACTGCAGTGCATCCCCAGTGGAGCCAGTGCATTCTCTGGACTCACTGCAGTGCATCCGCAGTGGTGCCATTGCACTCTCTGGACTCACTGCACTGCATCTCCAGTGGTGCCAGTGCACTCTCTGGACTCACTGCACTGCATCCCCAGTGCTGCCAGTGCACTCTCTTGAGTCACTGCACTGCATCCCCTGTGGTGCAAGAGCACTCTCTGGACTCACAGCAGTGCATCCCCAGTGGTGCCAGTGCACTCTCTGGACTCACTGCACTGCATCCCCAGTGGTGCCAGTGCACTCTCTGGACTCACTGCACTGCATCCCCAGTGGTGTTAGTGCACTGTGTGGACTCACTGTACTGCATCCCCAGTGGTGCCAGTGCAATCTCTGGACTCACTGCAGTGCATCCCCAGTGGTGCCAGTGCAGTCTCTGGAGTAACTGCAGTGCATCTCCACTGGTGCCAAAGCACTCTCTGCACTCACTGCAGTGCATCCCCAGTGGTGCCACTGCACTCTCTGGACTCACTGCAGTGCATCCCCAGTGGTGCCAGTGCACTCTCTGGACTCATTGAAGTGCATTCTCAGTGGTGCCAGAGCACTCTCTGGACTCACTGCAGTGCATCCCCAGTGGTGCCAGTACACTCACTGGACTCACTGCACTGCATCCCCAGTGGTGCCAGTGCACTCTCTGGACTCACTAAACTGCATCACCAGTGGTGCCACTGCACTCTCTGGACTCTCTGCACTGCTTCCCCAGTGGTGCCAGTGCACTCACTGGACTCACTGCAGTGCATCCCCACTGGTGCCAGTGCACTCTCCGGGCTCACTGCAGTGCATCCCCAGTGGTGCCAGTGCACTCTCTGGACTCACTGCAGTGCATCCCCAGTGGTGCCAGAGCACTCTCTGGACTCACTGCAGTGCATCCCCAGTGGTGCCAGTGCACTCTCTGGACTCACTGCACTGCATCCCCAGTGGTGCCAGTGCACTCTCTGGACTCACTGCACTGCATCCCCGGTGGTGCCAGTGCAGTCTCTGGAGTAACTGCACTGCATCCCCACTGGTGCCAAAGCACTCTCTGGACTCCCAGCACCGCATCCCCAGTGGTGCCAGTGCACTCTCTGGACTCACTGCACTGCATGCCCAGTGGTGCCAGTGCACTCTCTGGACTCACTGTACTGCATACCCACTGGTGCCAGTGCACTCTGTGGACTCACTGTACTGCATCCCCAGTGGTGACAGTGCACTCTCTGGACTCACTGCAGTGCATCCCCAGTGGTGCCAGTGCACTCTCTGGACTCACTGCAGTGCATCCCCAGTGGTGCCAGTGCACTCTCTGGACTCACTGCACTGCATCCCCAGTGGTGCCAGTGCACTCTCTGGACTCACTGCACTGCATCCCCAGTGGTGCCAGTGCACTCTCTGGACTCACTGCACTGCATCCCCAGTGGTGCCAGTGCACTCTCTGGACTCACTGCAGGGCATCCCCAGTGGTGCCAGTGCACTGTCTGGACTCACTGAAGTGCATCCCCAGTGGTGCCAGTGCACTCTCTGGACTCACTGTACTGCACCCCCAGTGGTGCCAGTGCACTCACTGGACTGACTGCACTGCATCCCCAGTGGTGCCAGTGCACTCTCTGGACTCACTGCACTGCATCACCACTGGTGCCAGTGTACTCTCTGGACTCACTGCACTGCATCCCCAGTGGTGCCAGTGCACTCACTGGACTCACTGGACACATCCCCAGTGGTGCCAGTGCACTCTCTGGACTCACTACAGTGCATCCCCAGTGGTGCCAGTGCACTCTCTGGACTCACTGCACTGCATCCCCACTGGTGCCAGTGTACTCTCTGGACTTACTGCAGTGCATCCCCAGTGGTGCCAGTGCACTCTCTGGACTCACTGCACTGCATCCCCACTGGTGCCAGTGCACTCTCTGGACTCACTGAAGTGCATCCCCAGTTGTGCCAGTGCACTCTCTGGACTCAATGCACTGCATCCCCAGTGGTGCCAGTGCACTCTCTGGACTCACTGCACTGCATCCCCAGTGGTGCCAGTGCAATCTCTGGACTCACTGTACCGCATCCCCAGTGGTGCCAGTGCACTCTTTGGACTCACTGCACTGCAGCCCCATTGGTGCCAGTGCACTCTCTGGACTCACTGCACTGCATCACAGGTGGTGCCAGTGCACTCTCTGGACTCACTGCACTGCATCCCCAGTGGTGCCAGTGCACTCTCTGGACTCACTGAAGTGCATCCCCAGTTGTGCCAGTGCACTCTCTGGACTCAATGCACTGCATCCCCAGTGGTGCCAGTGCACTCTCTGGACTCACTGCACTGCATCCCCAGTGGTGCCAGTGCACTCTCTGGACTCACTGTACCGCATCCCCAGTGGTGCCAGTGCACTCTTTGGACTCACTGCACTGCAGCCCCATTGGTGCCAGTGCACTCTCTGGACTCACTGCACTACATCACAGGTGGTGCCAGTGCACTCTCTGGACTCACTGCACTGCATCCCCACTGGTGCCAGTGCACTCTCTGGACTCAATGCACTGCATCCCCAGTGGTGCCAGTGCACTCTCTGGACTCACTGCACTGCATCCCCAGTGGTGCCAGTGCAATCTCTGGACTCACTGTACCGCATCCCCAGTGGTGCCAGTGCACTCTTTGGACTCACTGCACTGCAGCCCCATTGGTGCCAGTGCACTCTCTGGACTCACTGCACTGCATCACAGGTGGTGCCAGTGCACTCTCTGGACTCACTGCACTGCATCCCCAGTGGTGCCAGTGCACTCTCTGGACTCACTGAAGTGCATCCCCAGTTGTGCCAGTGCACTCTCTGGACTCACTGAAGTGCATCCCCAGTGGTGCCAGTGCACTCTCTGGACTCAATGCACTGCATCCCCAGTGGTGCCAGTGCACTCTCTGGACTCACTGCACTGCATCCCCAGTGGTGCCAGTGCAATCTCTGGACTCACTGTACCGCATCCCCAGTGGTGCCAGTGCACTCTTTGGACTCACTGCACTGCAGCCCCATTGGTGCCAGTGCACTCTCTGGACTCACTGCACTGCATCACAGGTGGTGCCAGTGCACTCTCTGGACTCACTGCACTGCATCCCCACTGGTGCCAGTGCACTCTCTGGACTCACTGAAGTGCATCCCCAGTTGTGCCAGTGCACTCTCTGGACTCAATGCACTGCATCCCCAGTGGTGCCAGTGCACTCTCTGGACTCACTGCACTGCATCCCCAGTGGTGCCAGTGCAATCTCTGGACTCACTGTACCGCATCCCCAGTGGTGCCAGTGAAGTCTCTGGACTCACTGCACTGCATCCACAGTGGTGCCAGTGCAATCTCTGGACTCACTGCAGTGCATCACCAGTGGTGCCAGTGCACTCTCTGGACTCACTGCACTGCATCCCCAGTGGTGCCAGTGCACTCTCTGGACTCACTGCACTGCATCCCCAGTGGTGCCAGTGCACTCTCTGGACTCACTGCACTGCATCCCCAGTGGTGCAAGTGCACTCTCTCGAGTCATTGCACTACATCCCCAGTGGTGCCAGTGCACTCACTGGACTCACTGTACTGCATCATCTGTGGTGCCAGTGCACTCTCTGGACTCACTGCAATGCATCCCCAGTGGTGCCAGTGCACTCTCTGGACTCACTGCACTGCATCCCCAGTGGTGCCAGTGCACTCTCTGGACTCGCGTCACTGCATCCCCAGTGGTGCCAGTGCACTCACTGGATTCACTGCAGTGCATCCCCAGTGGTGCCAGTGCACTCTCTGGACTCACTGCACTGCATCCCCAGTGGTGCCAGTGCACTCTGTGGACTCACTGCACTGCATCCCCAGTGGTGACAGTGCACTCTCTGGACTCACTGCAGTGCATCCCCAGTGGTGACAGTGCACTCTCTGGACTCACTGCAGTGCATCCCCAGTGGTGCCAGTGCACTCTCTGGACTCACTGCACTGCATCCCCAGTGGTGCCAGTGCACTCTCTGGACTCACTGCACTGCATCCCCAGTGGTGCCAGTACACTCACTGGACTCACTGCACTGCATCCCCAGTGGTGCCAGTGCACTCTCTGGACTCACTGCACTGCATCCCCAGTGGTGCCAGTGCACTCTCTGGAGTCACAGCACTGCATCCCCAGTGGTGCCAGTGCACTCTCTGGACTCACTGTACTGCACCCCCAGTGGTGCCAGTGCACTCTCTGGACTCATTGAAGTGCATTCTCAGCGGTGCCAGTGCACTCTCTGGACTCACTGCAGTGCATCCCCAGTGGTGCCAGTACACTCACTGGACTCACTGCACTGCATCCCCAGTGGTGCCAGTGCACTCTCTGGACTCACTAAACTGCATCACCAGTGGTGCCTCTGCACTCTCTGGACTCACTGCACTGCTTCCCCAGTGGTGCCAGTGCACTCACTGGACTCACTGCAGTGCATCCCCAGTGGTGCCAGTGCACTCTCTGGGCTCACTGCAGTGCATCCCCAGTGGTGCCAGTGCACTCTCTGGACTCACTGCACTGCATCCCCACTGGTGCCTGTGCGCTCTCTGGAGTCACAGCACTGCATCCCAAGTGGTGCCAGTGCAATCTCTGGACTCACTGCACTGCATCCCCAGTGGTGCCAGTGCACTCTCTGGACTCACTGAAGTGCATTCTCAGTGGTGCCAGTGCACTCTCTGGACTCACTGCACTGCATCCCCAGTGGTGCCAGTGCACTCTCTGGACTCACTGAACTGCATCCCCAGTGGTGCCACTGCACTCTCTGGACTCACTGCACTGCATCCCCAGTGCTGCCAGTGCACTCTCTGGACTCACTGCACTGCATCCCTAGTGGTGCCACTGCACTCTCTGGACTCACTGCACTGCATACCCAGTGGTGCCAGTGCACTCTCTGGACTCACTGCACTGCATCCCCAGTGGTGTCAGTGCACTCACTGGACTCACTGCAGTGCATCCCCACTGGTGCCAGTGCACTCTCTGGACTCACTGCACTGCATCCCCAGTGGTGCCAGTGCACTCTCTGGACTCACTGCACTGCATCCCCAGTGGTTCCAGCGCACTCTCTGGACTCACTGCACTGCATCCCCAGTGGTGCTAGTGCACTCTCTGGACTCACTGCAGTGCATCCCCAGTGGTGCCAGTGCACTCTCTGGACTCACTGCAGTGCATCCGCAGTGGTGCCATTGCACTCTCTGGACTCACTGCACTGCATCTCCAGTGGTGCCAGTGCACTCTCTGGACTCACTGCACTGCATCCCCAGTGCTGCCAGTGCACTCTCTTGAGTCACTGCACTGCATCACCTGTGGTGCAAGAGCACTCTCTGGACTCACAGCAGTTCATCACCAGTGGTGCAAGAGCAATCTCTGGACTCACAGCAGTGCATCACCAGTGGAGCCAGTGCACTCTCTGGACTCACTGCAGTGCATCCCCACTGGTGCCAGTGCACTCTCAGGACTCACTACACTGCATCCCCAGTGGTGCCAGTGCACTCTCTGGACTCACTGCACTGCATCCCCAGTAGTTACAGTGCACTCTCTGGACTCACTGCAGTGCATCCCCAGTGGTGCCAGTGCACTCTCCGGACTCACTGCACTGCATCCCCAGTAGTGCCAGTGCACTCTCTGGACTCACTGCACTGCATCCCCAGTGGTGCCAGTGCACTCACTGGATTCACTGCACTGCAGCCCCAGTGGTGCCAGTGCACTCTCTGGACTCACTGCACTGCATCCCCAGTGGTGCCAGTGCACTCTGTGGACTCACTGTACTGCATCCCCAGTGGTGACAGTGCACTCTCTGGACTCACTGCAGTGCATCCCCAGTGGTGCCTGTGCACTCTCTGGACTCACTGCAGTGCATCCCCACTGGTGCCAGTGCACTCTCTGGACTCACTGCAGTGCATCCCCAGTGGTGCCAGTGCAGTCTCTGGATTAACTGCAGTGCATCCCCACTGGTGCCAAAGCACTCTCTGGACTCACTGCAGTGCATCCCCAGTGGTGCCACTGCACTCTCTGGACTCACTGCAGTGCATCCCCAGTGGTGCCAGTGCACTCTCTGGACTCACTGCAGTGCATCCCCAGTGGTGCCAGTGCACTCTCTGGACTCACTGCACTGAAGCCCCAGTGGTGCCAGTGCACTCTCTGGACTCACTGCACTGCATCCCCAGTGGTGCCAGTGCACTCTCTGGACTCACTGCACTGCATCCCCAGTGGTGCCAGTGCACTCTCTGGACTCACTGCAGGGCATCCCCAGTGGTGCCAGTGCACTGTCTGGACTCACTGAAGTGCATCCCCAGTGGTGCCAGTGCACTCTCTGGACTCACTGTACTGCACCCCCAGTGGTGCCAGTGCACTCACTGGACTGACTGCACTGCATCCCCAGTGGTGCCAGTGCACTCTCTGGACTCACTGCACTGCATCCCCACTGGTGCCAGTGTACTCTCTGGACTCACTGCACTGCATCCCCAGTGGTGCCAGTGCACTCACTGGACTCACTGGACACATCCCCAGTGGTGCCAGTGCACTCTCTGGACTCACTGCAGTGCATCCCCAGTGGTGCCAGTGCACTCTCTGGACTCACTGCACTGCATCCCCACTGGTGCCAGTGTACTCTCTGGACTTATTGCAGTGCATCCCCAGTGGTGCCAGTGCACTCTCTGGACTCACTGCACTGCATCCCCACTGGTGCCAGTGCACTCTCTGGACTCACTGAAGTGCATCCCCAGTTGTGCCAGTGCACTCTCTGGACTCAATGCACTGCATCCCCAGTGGTGCCAGTGCACTCTCTGGACTCACTGCACTGCATCCCCAGTGGTGCCAGTGCAATCTCTGGACTCACTGTACCGCATCCCCAGTGGTGCCAGTGCACTCTTTGGACTCACTGCACTGCAGCCCCATTGGTGCCAGTGCACTCTCTGGACTCACTGCACTGCATCACAGGTGGTGCCAGTGCACTCTCTGGACTCACTTCTCTGCATTCCCAGTGGTGCCAGTGAAGTCTCTGGACTCACTGCACTGCATCCACAGTGGTGCCAGTGCAATCTCTGGACTCACTGCAGTGCATCACCAGTGGTGCCAGTGCACTCTCGGGACTCACTGCACTGCATCCCCAGTGGTGCCAGTGCACTCTCTGGACTCACTGCAGTGCATCCCCAGTGGTGCCAGTGCACTCTCTGGACTCACTGCACTGCATCCCCAGTGGTGCAAGTGCACTCTCTCGAGTCACTGCACTACATCCCCAGTGGTGCCAGTGCACTCACTGGACTTACTGTACTGCATCATCTGTGGAGCCAGTGCACTCTCTGGACTCACTGCAATGCATCCCCAGTGGTGCCAGTGCACTCTCTGGACTCACTGCACTGCATCCCCTGTGGTGCCAGTGCACTCTCTGGACTCGCGTCACTGCATCCCCAGTGGTGCCAGTGCACTCACTGGATTCACTGCAGTGCATCCCCAGTGGTGCCAGTGCACTCTCTGGACTCACTGCACTGCATCCCCAGTGGTGCCAGTGCACTCTGTGGACTCACTGCACTGCATCCCCAGTGGTGCCAGTGCACTGTCTGGACTCACTGAAGTGCATCCCCAGTGGTGCCAGTGCACTCTCTGGACTCACTGTACTGCACCCCCAGTGGTGCCAGTGCACTCTCTGGACTCACTGCACTGCATCCCCAGTGGTGCCAGTGCACTGTCTGGACTCACTGCAGTGCATCCCCACTGGTGCCAGTGTACTCTCTGGACTCACTGCAGTGCATCCCCAGTGGTGCCATTGCACTCACTGGACTCACTGCACTGCATCCCCAGTGGTGCCAGTGCAATCTCTGGACTCACTGCACTGCATCCCCAGTGGTGCCAGTGCACTCTCTGGACTCACTGCACTGCATCCCCAGTGGTGCCAGTGCACTCTCTGGACTCACTGCACTGCATCCCCAGTGGTGCCAGTGCACTCTGTGGACTCACTGCACTGCATCCCCAGTGGTGCCAGTGCACTGTCTGGACTCACTGAAGTGCATCCCCAGTGGTGCCAGTGCACTCTCTGGACTCACTGTACTGCACCCCCAGTGGTGCCAGTGCACTCTCTGGACTCACTGCACTGCATCCCCAGTGGTGCCAGTGCACTCTCTGGACTCACTGCAATGCATCCCCAGTGGTGCCAGTGCACTCTCTGGACTCACTGTACTGCATCCCCAGTGGTGCCAGTGCACTCTCTGGACTCACTGCACTGCATCCCCAGTGGTGCCAGTGCAATCTCTGGACTCACTGCAGTGCATCCCCACTGGTGCCAGTGCACTCTCTGGACTCACTGCACTGCATCCCCAGTTGTGCCAGTGCAGTCTCTGGAGTAACTGCAGTGCATCTCCACTGGTGCCAAAGCACTCTCTGCACTCACTGCAGTGCATCCCCAGTGGTGCCACTGCACTCTCTGGACTCACTGCAGTGCATCCCCAGTGGTGCCAGTGCACTCTCTGGACTCATTGAAGTGCATTCTCAGTGGTGCCAGTGCACTCTCTGGACTCACTGCAGTGCATCCCCAGTGGTGCCAGTACACTCACTGGACTCACTGCACTGCATCCCCAGTGGTGCCAGTGCACTCTCTGGACTCACTAAACTGCATCACCAGTGGTGCCACTTCACTCTCTGGACTCTCTGCACTGCTTCCCCAGTGGTGCCAGTGCACTCTCTGGACTCACTTCAGTGCATCCCCAGTGGTGCCAGTGCACTCTCTGGACTCACTGTACTGCATCCCCAGTGGTGCCAGTGCACTCTCTGCACTCACTTCTCTGCATTCCCAGTGGTGCCAGTGAAGTCTCTGGACTCACTGCACTGCATCCACAGTGGTGCCAGTGCACTCTCGGGACTCACTGCAGTGCATCCCCAGTGGTGCCAGTGCACTCTCTGGACTCACTGCACTGCATCCCCAGTGGTGCCAGTGCACTCTCTGGACTCACTGCAGTGCATCCCCAGTGGTGCCAGTGCACTCTCTGGACTCACTGCACTGCATCCCCAGTGGTGCCAGTGCACTCTCTGGACTCACTGCAATGCATCCCCAGTGGTGCCAGTGCACTCTCTGGACTCACTGCACTGCATCCCCAGTGGTGCCAGTGCACTGACTGGATTCACTGCACTGTATCCCCAGTGGTGCCAGTGCAATCTCTGGACTCACTGCAGTGCATCCCCAGTGGTACCAGTGCACTCTCTGGACTCACTGCACTGCATCCCCAGTGGTGCCAGTGCACTCACTGGACTCACTGTACTGCATCATCTGTGGTGCCAGTGCACTCTCTGGACTCACTGCAATGCATCCCCAGTGGTGCCAGTGCACTCTCTGGACTCACTGCACTGTATCCCCAGTGGTGCCAGTGCACTCACTGGATTCACTGCAGTGCATCCCCAGTGGTGCCAGTGCACTCTCTGGACTCACTGCACTGCATCCCCAGTGGTGCCAGTGCACTCTGTGGAACCACTGCACTGCATCCCCAGTGGTGACAGTGCACTCTCTGGACTCACTGCAGTGCATCCCCAGTGGTGCCAGTGCACTCTCTGGACTCACTGCACTACATCCCCAGTGGTGCCAGTGCAGTCTCTGGAGTAACTGCAGTGCATCCCCACTGGTGCCAAAGCACTCTCTGGACTCCCGGCACCGCATCCCCAGTGGTGCCAGTGCACTCTCTGGACTCACTGCACTGCATCCCCAGTGGTGCCAGTGCACTCTCTGGAGTCACAGCACTGCATCCCCAGTGGTGCCAGTGCACTCTCTGGACTCACTGCAGTGCATCCCCAGTGGTGCCAGTGCACTCTCTGGGCTCACTGCAGTGCATCCCCAGTGGTGCCAGTGCACTCTCTGCACTCACTGCACTGCATCCCCAGTGGTGCAAGTGCACTCTCTCGAGTCACTGCACTACATCCCCAGTGGTGCCAGTGCACTCACTGGACTCACTGTACTGCATCATCTGTGGTGCCAGTGCACTCTCTGGACTCACTGCAATGCATCCCCAGTGGTGCCAGTGCACTCTCTGGACTCACTGCACTGCATCCCCAGTGGTGCCAGTGCACTCTCTGGACTCGCGTCACTGCATCCCCAGTGGTGCCAGTGCACTCACTGGATTCACTGCAGTGCATCCCCAGTGGTGCCAGTGCACTCTCTGGACTCACTGCACTGCATCCCCAGTGGTGCCAGTGCACTCTGTGGACTCACTGCACTGCATCCCCAGTGGTGACAGTGCACTCTCTGGACTCACTGCAGTGCATCCCCAGTGGTGACAGTGCACTCTCTGGACTCACTGCAGTGCATCCCCAGTGGTGCCAGTGCACTCTCTGGACTCACTGCACTGCATCCCCAGTGGTGCCAGTGCACTCTCTGGACTCACTGCACTGCATCCCCAGTGGTGCCAGTACACTCACTGGACTCACTGCACTGCATCCCCAGTGGTGCCAGTGCACTCTCTGGACTCACTGCACTGCATCCCCAGTGGTGCCAGTGCACTCTCTGGAGTCACAGCACTGCATCCCCAGTGGTGCCAGTGCACTCTCTGGACTCACTGTACTGCACCCCCAGTGGTGCCAGTGCACTCTCTGGACTCATTGAAGTGCATTCTCAGCGGTGCCAGTGCACTCTCTGGACTCACTGCAGTGCATCCCCAGTGGTGCCAGTACACTCACTGGACTCACTGCACTGCATCCCCAGTGGTGCCAGTGCACTCTCTGGACTCACTAAACTGCATCACCAGTGGTGCCTCTGCACTCTCTGGACTCACTGCACTGCTTCCCCAGTGGTGCCAGTGCACTCACTGGACTCACTGCAGTGCATCCCCAGTGGTGCCAGTGCACTCTCTGGGCTCACTGCAGTGCATCCCCAGTGGTGCCAGTGCACTCTCTGGACTCACTGCACTGCATCCCCAGTGGTGCCTGTGCGCTCTCTGGAGTCACAGCACTGCATCCCAAGTGGTGCCAGTGCAATCTCTGGACTCACTGCACTGCATCCCCAGTGGTGCCAGTGCACTCTCTGGACTCACTGAAGTGCATTCTCAGTGGTGCCAGTGCACTCTCTGGACTCACTGCACTGCATCCCCAGTGGTGCCAGTGCACTCTCTGGACTCACTGAACTGCATCCCCAGTGGTGCCACTGCACTCTCTGGACTCACTGCACTGCATCCCCAGTGCTGCCAGTGCACTCTCTGGACTCACTGCACTGCATCCCTAGTGGTGCCACTGCACTCTCTGGACTCACTGCACTGCATACCCAGTGGTGCCAGTGCACTCTCTGGACTCACTGCACTGCATCCCCAGTGGTGTCAGTGCACTCACTGGACTCACTGCAGTGCATCCCCACTGGTGCCAGTGCACTCTCTGGACTCACTGCACTGCATCCCCAGTGGTGCCAGTGCACTCTCTGGACTCACTGCACTGCATCCCCAGTGGTTCCAGCGCACTCTCTGGACTCACTGCACTGCATCCCCAGTGGTGCTAGTGCACTCTCTGGACTCACTTCAGTGCATCCCCAGTGGTGCCAGTACACTCTCTGGACTCACTGCAGTGCATCCCCAGTGGTGCCAGTGCACTCTCTGGACTCACTGCAGTGCATCCGCAGTGGTGCCATTGCACTCTCTGGACTCACTGCACTGCATCTCCAGTGGTGCCAGTGCACTCTCTGGACTCACTGCACTGCATCCCCAGTGCTGCCAGTGCACTCTCTTGAGTCACTGCACTGCATCACCTGTGGTGCAAGAGCACTCTCTGGACTCACAGCAGTTCATCACCAGTGGTGCAAGAGCAATCTCTGGACTCACAGCAGTGCATCACCAGTGGAGCCAGTGCACTCTCTGGACTCACTGCAGTGCATCCCCACTGGTGCCAGTGCACTCTCAGGACTCACTACACTGCATCCCCAGTGGTGCCAGTGCACTCTCTGGACTCACTGCACTGCATCCCCAGTAGTTACAGTGCACTCTCTGGACTCACTGCAGTGCATCCCCAGTGGTGCCAGTGCACTCTCCGGACTCACTGCACTGCATCCCCAGTAGTGCCAGTGCACTCTCTGGACTCACTGCACTGCATCCCCAGTGGTGCCAGTGCACTCACTGGATTCACTGCACTGCAGCCCCAGTGGTGCCAGTGCACTCTCTGGACTCACTGCACTGCATCCCCAGTGGTGCCAGTGCACTCTGTGGACTCACTGTACTGCATCCCCAGTGGTGACAGTGCACTCTCTGGACTCACTGCAGTGCATCCCCAGTGGTGCCTGTGCACTCTCTGGACTCACTGCAGTGCATCCCCACTGGTGCCAGTGCACTCTCTGGACTCACTGCAGTGCATCCCCAGTGGTGCCAGTGCAGTCTCTGGATTAACTGCAGTGCATCCCCACTGGTGCCAAAGCACTCTCTGGACTCACTGCAGTGCATCCCCAGTGGTGCCACTGCACTCTCTGGACTCACTGCAGTGCATCCCCAGTGGTGCCAGTGCACTCTCTGGACTCACTGCAGTGCATCCCCAGTGGTGCCAGTGCACTCTCTGGACTCACTGCACTGAAGCCCCAGTGGTGCCAGTGCACTCTCTGGACTCACTGCACTGCATCCCCAGTGGTGCCAGTGCACTCTCTGGACTCACTGCACTGCATCCCCAGTGGTGCCAGTGCACTCTCTGGACTCACTGCAGGGCATCCCCAGTGGTGCCAGTGCACTGTCTGGACTCACTGAAGTGCATCCCCAGTGGTGCCAGTGCACTCTCTGGACTCACTGTACTGCACCCCCAGTGGTGCCAGTGCACTCACTGGACTGACTGCACTGCATCCCCAGTGGTGCCAGTGCACTCTCTGGACTCACTGCACTGCATCCCCACTGGTGCCAGTGTACTCTCTGGACTCACTGCACTGCATCCCCAGTGGTGCCAGTGCACTCACTGGACTCACTGGACACATCCCCAGTGGTGCCAGTGCACTCTCTGGACTCACTGCAGTGCATCCCCAGTGGTGCCAGTGCACTCTCTGGACTCACTGCACTGCATCCCCACTGGTGCCAGTGTACTCTCTGGACTTATTGCAGTGCATCCCCAGTGGTGCCAGTGCACTCTCTGGACTCACTGCACTGCATCCCCACTGGTGCCAGTGCACTCTCTGGACTCACTGAAGTGCATCCCCAGTTGTGCCAGTGCACTCTCTGGACTCAATGCACTGCATCCCCAGTGGTGCCAGTGCACTCTCTGGACTCACTGCACTGCATCCCCAGTGGTGCCAGTGCAATCTCTGGACTCACTGTACCGCATCCCCAGTGGTGCCAGTGCACTCTTTGGACTCACTGCACTGCAGCCCCATTGGTGCCAGTGCACTCTCTGGACTCACTGCACTGCATCACAGGTGGTGCCAGTGCACTCTCTGGACTCACTTCTCTGCATTCCCAGTGGTGCCAGTGAAGTCTCTGGACTCACTGCACTGCATCCACAGTGGTGCCAGTGCAATCTCTGGACTCACTGCAGTGCATCACCAGTGGTGCCAGTGCACTCTCGGGACTCACTGCACTGCATCCCCAGTGGTGCCAGTGCACTCTCTGGACTCACTGCAGTGCATCCCCAGTGGTGCCAGTGCACTCTCTGGACTCACTGCACTGCATCCCCAGTGGTGCAAGTGCACTCTCTCGAGTCACTGCACTACATCCCCAGTGGTGCCAGTGCACTCACTGGACTTACTGTACTGCATCATCTGTGGAGCCAGTGCACTCTCTGGACTCACTGCAATGCATCCCCAGTGGTGCCAGTGCACTCTCTGGACTCACTGCACTGCATCCCCTGTGGTGCCAGTGCACTCTCTGGACTCGCGTCACTGCATCCCCAGTGGTGCCAGTGCACTCACTGGATTCACTGCAGTGCATCCCCAGTGGTGCCAGTGCACTCTCTGGACTCACTGCACTGCATCCCCAGTGGTGCCAGTGCACTCTGTGGACTCACTGCACTGCATCCCCAGTGGTGCCAGTGCACTGTCTGGACTCACTGAAGTGCATCCCCAGTGGTGCCAGTGCACTCTCTGGACTCACTGTACTGCACCCCCAGTGGTGCCAGTGCACTCTCTGGACTCACTGCACTGCATCCCCAGTGGTGCCAGTGCACTGTCTGGACTCACTGCAGTGCATCCCCACTGGTGCCAGTGTACTCTCTGGACTCACTGCAGTGCATCCCCAGTGGTGCCATTGCACTCACTGGACTCACTGCACTGCATCCCCAGTGGTGCCAGTGCAATCTCTGGACTCACTGCACTGCATCCCCAGTGGTGCCAGTGCACTCTCTGGACTCACTGCACTGCATCCCCAGTGGTGCCAGTGCACTCTCTGGACTCACTGCACTGCATCCCCAGTGGTGCCAGTGCACTCTGTGGACTCACTGCACTGCATCCCCAGTGGTGCCAGTGCACTGTCTGGACTCACTGAAGTGCATCCCCAGTGGTGCCAGTGCACTCTCTGGACTCACTGTACTGCACCCCCAGTGGTGCCAGTGCACTCTCTGGACTCACTGCACTGCATCCCCAGTGGTGCCAGTGCACTCTCTGGACTCACTGCAATGCATCCCCAGTGGTGCCAGTGCACTCTCTGGACTCACTGTACTGCATCCCCAGTGGTGCCAGTGCACTCTCTGGACTCACTGCACTGCATCCCCAGTGGTGCCAGTGCAATCTCTGGACTCACTGCAGTGCATCCCCACTGGTGCCAGTGCACTCTCTGGACTCACTGCACTGCATCCCCAGTTGTGCCAGTGCAGTCTCTGGAGTAACTGCAGTGCATCTCCACTGGTGCCAAAGCACTCTCTGCACTCACTGCAGTGCATCCCCAGTGGTGCCACTGCACTCTCTGGACTCACTGCAGTGCATCCCCAGTGGTGCCAGTGCACTCTCTGGACTCATTGAAGTGCATTCTCAGTGGTGCCAGTGCACTCTCTGGACTCACTGCAGTGCATCCCCAGTGGTGCCAGTACACTCACTGGACTCACTGCACTGCATCCCCAGTGGTGCCAGTGCACTCTCTGGACTCACTAAACTGCATCACCAGTGGTGCCACTTCACTCTCTGGACTCTCTGCACTGCTTCCCCAGTGGTGCCAGTGCACTCTCTGGACTCACTTCAGTGCATCCCCAGTGGTGCCAGTGCACTCTCTGGACTCACTGCACTGCATCCCCAGTGGTGCCAGTGCACTCTCTGCACTCACTTCTCTGCATTCCCAGTGGTGCCAGTGAAGTCTCTGGACTCACTGCACTGCATCCACAGTGGTGCCAGTGCACTCTCGGGACTCACTGCAGTGCATCCCCAGTGGTGCCAGTGCACTCTCTGGACTCACTGCACTGCATCCCCAGTGGTGCCAGTGCACTCTCTGGACTCACTGCAGTGCATCCCCAGTGGTGCCAGTGCACTCTCTGGACTCACTGCACTGCATCCCCAGTGGTGCCAGTGCACTCTCTGGACTCACTGCAATGCATCCCCAGTGGTGCCAGTGCACTCTCTGGACTCACTGCACTGCATCCCCAGTGGTGCCAGTGCACTGACTGGATTCACTGCACTGTATCCCCAGTGGTGCCAGTGCAATCTCTGGACTCACTGCAGTGCATCCCCAGTGGTACCAGTGCACTCTCTGGACTCACTGCACTGCATCCCCAGTGGTGCCAGTGCACTCACTGGACTCACTGTACTGCATCATCTGTGGTGCCAGTGCACTCTCTGGACTCACTGCAATGCATCCCCAGTGGTGCCAGTGCACTCTCTGGACTCACTGCACTGTATCCCCAGTGGTGCCAGTGCACTCACTGGATTCACTGCAGTGCATCCCCAGTGGTGCCAGTGCACTCTCTGGACTCACTGCACTGCATCCCCAGTGGTGCCAGTGCACTCTGTGGAACCACTGCACTGCATCCCCAGTGGTGACAGTGCACTCTCTGGACTCACTGCAGTGCATCCCCAGTGGTGCCAGTGCACTCTCTGGACTCACTGCACTACATCCCCAGTGGTGCCAGTGCAGTCTCTGGAGTAACTGCAGTGCATCCCCACTGGTGCCAAAGCACTCTCTGGACTCCCGGCACCGCATCCCCAGTGGTGCCAGTGCACTCTCTGGACTCACTGCACTGCATCCCCAGTGGTGCCAGTGCACTCTCTGGAGTCACAGCACTGCATCCCCAGTGGTGCCAGTGCACTCTCTGGACTCACTGCAGTGCATCCCCAGTGGTGCCAGTGCACTCTCTGGGCTCACTGCACTGCATCCCCAGTGGTGCCAGTGCACTCTCTGCACTCACTGCACTGCATCCCCAGTGGTGCAAGTGCACTCTCTCGAGTCACTGCACTACATCCCCAGTGGTGCCAGTGCACTCACTGGACTCACTGTACTGCATCATCTGTGGTGCCAGTGCACTCTCTGGACTCACTGCAATGCATCCCCAGTGGTGCCAGTGCACTCTCTGGACTCACTGCACTGCATCCCCAGTGGTGCCAGTGCACTCTCTGGACTCGCGTCACTGCATCCCCAGTGGTGCCAGTGCACTCACTGGATTCACTGCAGTGCATCCCCAGTGGTGCCAGTGCACTCTCTGGACTCACTGCACTGCATCCCCAGTGGTGCCAGTGCACTCTGTGGACTCACTGCACTGCATCCCCAGTGGTGCCAGTGCACTGTCTGGACTCACTGAAGTGCATCCCCAGTGGTGCCAGTGCACTCTCTGGACTCACTGTACTGCACCCCCAGTGGTGCCAGTGCACTCTCTGGACTCACTGCACTGCATCCCCAGTGGTGCCAGTGCACTCTCTGCACTCACTGCACTGCATCCCCAGTGGTGCAAGTGCACTCTCTCGAGTCACTGCACTACATCCCCAGTGGTGCCAGTGCACTCACTGGACTCACTGTACTGCATCATCTGTGGTGCCAGTGCACTCTCTGGACTCACTGCAATGCATCCCCAGTGGTGCCAGTGCACTCTCTGGACTCACTGCACTGCATCCCCAGTGGTGCCAGTGCACTCTCTGGACTCGCGTCACTGCATCCCCAGTGGTGCCAGTGCACTCACTGGATTCACTGCAGTGCATCCCCAGTGGTGCCAGTGCACTCTCTGGACTCACTGCACTGCATCCCCAGTGGTGCCAGTGCACTCTGTGGACTCACTGCACTGCATCCCCAGTGGTGCCAGTGCACTGTCTGGACTCACTGAAGTGCATCCCCAGTGGTGCCAGTGCACTCTCTGGACTCACTGTACTGCACCCCCAGTGGTGCCAGTGCACTCTCTGGACTCACTGCAGTGCATCCCCACTGGTGCCAGTGTACTCTCTGGACTCACTGCACTTCATCCCCAGTGGTGCCATTGCACTCACTGGACTCACTGCACTGCATCCCCAGTGGTGCCAGTGCAATCTCTGGACTCACTGCACTGCATCCCCAGTGGTGCCAGTGCACTCTCTGGACTCACTGCACTGCATCCCCAGTGGTGCCAGTGCACTCTCTGGACTCACTGCACTGCATCCCCAGTGGTGCCAGTGCACTCTGTGGACTCACTGCACTGCATCCCCAGTGGTGCCAGTGCACTGTCTGGACTCACTGAAGTGCATCCCCAGTGGTGCCAGTGCACTCTCTGGACTCACTGTACTGCACCCCCAGTGGTGCCAGTGCACTCTCTGGACTCACTGCACTGCATCCCCAGTGGTGCCAGTGCACTCTCTGGACTCACTGCAATGCATCCCCAGTGGTGCCAGTGCACTCTCTGGACTCACTGCACTGCATCCCCAGTGGTGCCAGTGCACTCTCTGGACTCACTGCACTGCATCCCCAGTGGTGCCAGTGCAATCTCTGGACTCACTGCAGTGCATCCCCACTGGTGCCAGTGCACTCTCTGGACTCACTGCACTGCATCCCCAGTTGTGCCAGTGCAGTCTCTGGAGTAACTGCAGTGCATCTCCACTGGTGCCAAAGCACTCTCTGCACTCACTGCAGTGCATCCCCAGTGGTGCCACTGCACTCTCTGGACTCACTGCAGTGCATCCCCAGTGGTGCCAGTGCACTCTCTGGACTCATTGAAGTGCATTCTCAGTGGTGCCAGTGCACTCTCTGGACTCACTGCAGTGCATCCCCAGTGGTGCCAGTACACTCACTGGACTCACTGCACTGCATCCCCAGTGGTGCCAGTGCACTCTCTGGACTCACTAAACTGCATCACCAGTGGTGCCACTTCACTCTCTGGACTCTCTGCACTGCTTCCCCAGTGGTGCCAGTGCACTCTCTGGACTCACTTCAGTGCATCCCCAGTGGTGCCAGTGCACTCTCTGGACTCACTGCACTGCATCCCCAGTGGTGCCAGTGCACTCTCTGCACTCACTTCTCTGCATTCCCAGTGGTGCCAGTGAAGTCTCTGGACTCACTGCACTGCATCCCCAGTGGTGCCAGTGCACTCTCTGGACTCACTGCAGTGCATCCCCAGTGGTGCCAGTGCACTCTCTGGACTCACTGCACTGCATCCCCAGTGGTGCCAGTGCACTCTCTGGACTCACTGCAATGCATCCCCAGTGGTGCCAGTGCACTCTCTGGACTCACTGCACTGCATCCCCAGTGGTGCCAGTGCACTGACTGGATTCACTGCACTGTATCCCCAGTGGTGCCAGTGCAATCTCTGGACTCACTGCAGTGCATCCCCAGTGGTACCAGTGCACTCTCTGGACTCACTGCACTGCATCCCCAGTGGTGCCAGTGCACTCACTGGACTCACTGTACTGCATCATCTGTGGTGCCAGTGCACTCTCTGGACTCACTGCAATGCATCCCCAGTGGTGCCAGTGCACTCTCTGGACTCACTGCACTGTATCCCCAGTGGTGCCAGTGCACTCACTGGATTCACTGCAGTGCATCCCCAGTGGTGCCAGTGCACTCTCTGGACTCACTGCACTGCATCCCCAGTGCTGCCAGTGCACTCTGTGGAACCACTGCACTGCATCCCCAGTGGTGACAGTGCACTATCTGGACTCACTGCAGTGCATCCCCAGTGGTGACAGTGCACTCTCTGGACTCACTGCAGTGCATCCCCAGTGGTGCCAGTGCACTCTCTGGACTCACTGCACTACATCCCCAGTGGTGCCAGTGCAGTCTCTGGAGTAACTGCAGTGCATCCCCACTGGTGCCAAAGCACTCTCTGGACTCCCGGCACCGCATCCCCAGTGGTGCCAGTGCACTCTCTGGACTCACTGCACTGCATCCCCAGTGGTGCCAGTGCACTCTCTGGAGTCACAGCACTGCATCCCCAGTGGTGCCAGTGCACTCTCTGGACTCACTGCAGTGCATCCCCAGTGGTGCCAGTGCACTCTCTGGGCTCACTGCAGTGCATCCCCAGTGGTGCCAGTGCACTCTCTGCACTCACTGCACTGCATCCCCAGTGGTGCCTGTGCGCTCTCTGGACTAACTGCACTGCATCCCCAGTGGTGCCAGTGCAATCTCTGGACTCACTGCAGTGCATCCCCAGTGGTGCCAGTGCACTCTCTGGACTCACTAAACTGCATCACCAGTGGTGCCTCTGCACTCTCTGGACTCACTGCACTGCTTCCCCAGTGGTGCCAGTGCACTCACTGGACTCACTGGACTCACTGCAGTGCATCCCCAGTGGTGCCAGTGCACTCTCTGGACTCACTGCAGTGCATCCCCTCACTGAAGGGCATCCCCAGTGGTGCCAGTGCACTCTCTGGACTCACTGCAGTGCATCCCCAGTGGTGCCAGTGCACTCTCTGGACTCACTGCACTGCATCCTCAGTGCTGCCAGTGCACTCTCTGGACTCACTGCACTGCATCCCCAGTGGTGCCTGTGCGCTCTCTGGAGTCACAGCACTGCATCCCCAGTGGTGCCAGTGCAATCTCTGGACTCACTGCAGTGCATCCCCAGTGGTGCCAGTGCACTCTCTGGACTCACTGAAGTGCATTCTCAGTGGAGCCAGTGCACTCTCTGGACTCACTGCAATGCATCCCCAGTGGTGCCAGTGCACTCTCTGGACTCACTGAACTGCATCCCCAGTGGTGCCAGTGCACTCTCTGGGCTCACTGCACTGCATCCTCAGTGCTGCCACTGCACTCTCTGGACTCACTGCACTGCTTCCCCAGTGGTGCCAGTGCACTCTCTGGACTCACTGCACTGCATCCCCAGTGGTGCCAGTGCACTCACTGGACTCACTGCAATGCATCCCCAGTGGTGCCAGTGCACTCTCTGGACTCACTGCACTGCATCCCCAGTGGTGCCAGTGCACTCTCTGGACTCACTGCACTGCATCCCCAGTGGTTCCAGCGCACTCTCTGGACTCACTGCACTGCATCCCCAGTGGTGCTAGTGCACTCTGTGGACTCACTGCAGTGCATCCCCAGTGGTGCCAGTGCACTCTCTGGACTCACTGAAGTGCATTCTCAGTGGTGCCAGTGCACTCTCTGGACTCACTTCAGTGCATCACCAGTGGTGCCAGTACACTCTCTGGACTCACTGCAGTGCATCCCCAGTGGTGCCAGTGCACTCTCTGGACTCACTGCAGTGCATCCCCAGTGGTGCCAGTGCACTCTCTGGACTCATTGAAGTGCATTCTCAGTGGTGCCAGTGCACTCTCTGGACTCACTGCAGTGCATCCCCAGTGGTGCCAGTACACTCACTGGACTCACTGCACTGCATCCCCAGTGGTGCCAGTGCACTCTCTGGACTCACTAAACTGCATCACCAGTGGTGCCACTTCACTCTCTGGACTCTCTGCACTGCTTCCCCAGTGGTGCCAGTGCACTCTCTGGACTCACTTCAGTGCATCCCCAGTGGTGCCAGTGCACTCTCTGGACTCACTGCACTGCATCCCCAGTGGTGCCAGTGCACTCTCTGCACTCACTTCTCTGCATTCCCAGTGGTGCCAGTGAAGTCTCTGGACTCACTGCACTGCATCCACAGTGGTGCCAGTGCACTCTCGGGACTCACTGCACTGCATCCCCAGTGGTGCCAGTGCACTCTCTGGACTCACTGCACTGCATCCCCAGTGGTGCCAGTGCACTCTCTGGACTCACTGAACTGCATCCCCAGTGGTGCCAGTGCACTCTCTGGACTCACTGCACTGCATCCCCAGTGGTGCCAGTGCACTCTCTGGACTCACTGCAATGCATCCCCAGTGGTGCCAGTGCACTCTCTGGACTCACTGCACTGCATCCCCAGTGGTGCCAGTGCACTGACTGGATTCACTGCACTGTATCCCCAGTGGTGCCAGTGCAATCTCTGGACTCACTGCAGTGCATCCCCAGTGGTACCAGTGCACTCTCTGGACTCACTGCACTGCATCCCCAGTGGTGCCAGTGCACTCACTGGACTCACAGTACTGCATCATCTGTGGTGCCAGTGCACTCTCTGGACTCACTGCACTGCATCCCCAGTGGTGCCAGTGCACTCTCTGGACTCACTGCACTGTATCCCCAGTGGTGCCAGTGCACTCACTGGATTCACTGCAGTGCATCCCCAGTGGTGCCAGTGCACTCTCTGGACTCACTGCACTGCATCCCCAGTGGTGCCAGTGCACTCTGTGGAACCACTGCACTGCATCCCCAGTGGTGACAGTGCACTCTCTGGACTCACTGCAGTGCATCCCCAGTGGTGCCAGTGCACTCTCTGGACTCACTGCACTACATCCCCAGTGGTGCCAGTGCAGTCTCTGGAGTAACTGCAGTGCATCCCCACTGGTGCCAAAGCACTCTCTGGACTCCCGGCACCGCATCCCCAGTGGTGCCAGTGCACTCTCTGGACTCACTGCACTGCATCCCCAGTGGTGCCAGTGCACTCTCTGGAGTCACAGCACTGCATCCCCAGTGGTGCCAGTGCACTCTCTGGACTCACTGCACTGCATCCCCAGTGGTGCCAGTGCACTCTCTGGGCTCACTGCAGTGCATCCCCAGTGGTGCCAGTGCACTCTCTGCACTCACTGCACTGCATCCCCAGTGGTGCAAGTGCACTCTCTCGAGTCACTGCACTACATCCCCAGTGGTGCCAGTGCACTCACTGGACTCACTGTACTGCATCATCTGTGGTGCCAGTGCACTCTCTGGACTCACTGCAATGCATCCCCAGTGGTGCCAGTGCACTCTCTGGACTCACTGCACTGCATCCCCAGTGGTGCCAGTGCACTCTCTGGACTCGCGTCACTGCATCCCCAGTGGTGCCAGTGCACTCACTGGATTCACTGCAGTGCATCCCCAGTGGTGCCAGTGCACTCTCTGGACTCACTGCACTGCATCCCCAGTGGTGCCAGTGCACTCTGTGGACTCACTGCACTGCATCCCCAGTGGTGCCAGTGCACTGTCTGGACTCACTGAAGTGCATCCCCAGTGGTGCCAGTGCACTCTCTGGACTCACTGTACTGCACCCCCAGTGGTGCCAGTGCACTCTCTGGACTCACTGCACTGCATCCCCAGTGGTGCCAGTGCAATCTCTGGACTCACTGCAGTGCATCCCCACTGGTGCCAGTGTACTCTCTGGACTCACTGCACTGCATCCCCAGTGGTGCCATTGCACTCACTGGACTCACTGCACTGCATCCCCAGTGGTGCCAGTGCAATCTCTGGACTCACTGCACTGCATCCCCAGTGGTGCCAGTGCACTCTGTGGACTCACTGCACTGCATCCCCAGTGGTGCCAGTGCACTCTGTGGACTCACTGCACTGCATCCCCAGTGGTGCCAGTGCACTGTCTGGACTCACTGAAGTGCATCCCCAGTGGTGCCAGTGCACTCTCTGGACTCACTGTACTGCACCCCCAGTGGTGCCAGTGCACTCTCTGGACTCACTGCACTGCATCCCCAGTGGTGCCAGTGCACTCTCTGGACTCACTGCAATGCATCCCCAGTGGTGCCAGTGCACTCTCTGGACTCACTGCACTGCATCCCCAGTGGTGCCAGTGCACTCTCTGGACTCACTGCACTGCATCCCCAGTGGTGCCAGTGCAATCTCTGGACTCACTGCAGTGCATCCCCACTGGTGCCAGTGCGCTCTCTGGACTCACTGCACTGCATCCCCATTTGTGCCAGTGCAGTCTCTGGAGTAACTGCAGTGCATCTCCACTGGTGCCAAAGCACTCTCTGCACTCACTGCAGTGCATCCCCAGTGGTGCCACTGCACTCTCTGGACTCACTGCAGTGCATCCCCAGTGGTGCCAGTGCACTCTCTGGACTCATTGAAGTGCATTCTCAGTGGTGCCAGTGCACTCTCTGGACTCACTGCAGTGCATCCCCAGTGGTGCCAGTACACTCACTGGACTCACTGCACTGCATCCCCAATGGTGCCAGTGCACTCTCTGGACTCACTAAACTGCATCACCAGTGGTGCCACTTCACTCTCTGGACTCTCTGCACTGCTTCCCCAGTGGTGCCAGTGCACTCTCTGGACTCACTTCAGTGCATCCCCAGTGGTGCCAGTGCACTCTCTGGACTCACTGCACTGCATCCCCAGTGGTGCCAGTGCACTCTCTGCACTCACTTCTCTGCATTCCCAGTGGTGCCAGTGAAGTCTCTGGACTCACTGCACTGCATCCCCAGTGGTGCCAGTGCACTCTCTGGACTCACTGCAGTGCATCCCCAGTGGTGCCAGTGCACTCTCTGGACTCACTGCACTGCATCCCCAGTGGTGCCAGTGCACTCTCTGGACTCACTGCAATGCATCCCCAGTGGTGCCAGTGCACTCTCTGGACTCACTGCACTGCATCCCCAGTGGTGCCAGTGCACTGACTGGATTCACTGCACTGTATCCCCAGTGGTGCCAGTGCAATCTCTGGACTCACTGCAGTGCATCCCCAGTGGTACCAGTGCACTCTCTGGACTCACTGCACTGCATCCCCAGTGGTGCCAGTGCACTCACTGGACTCACTGTACTGCATCATCTGTGGTGCCAGTGCACTCTCTGGACTCACTGCAATGCATCCCCAGTGGTGCCAGTGCACTCTCTGGACTCACTGCACTGTATCCCCAGTGGTGCCAGTGCACTCACTGGATTCACTGCAGTGCATCCCCAGTGGTGCCAGTGCACTCTCTGGACTCACTGCACTGCATCCCCAGTGCTGCCAGTGCACTCTGTGGAACCACTGCACTGCATCCCCAGTGGTGACAGTGCACTCTCTGGACTCACTGCAGTGCATCCCCAGTGGTGACAGTGCACTCTCTGGACTCACTGCAGTGCATCCCCAGTGGTGCCAGTGCACTCTCTGGACTCACTGCACTACATCCCCAGTGGTGCCAGTGCAGTCTCTGGAGTAACTGCAGTGCATCCCCACTGGTGCCAAAGCACTCTCTGGACTCCCGGCACCGCATCCCCAGTGGTGCCAGTGCACTCTCTGGACTCACTGCACTGCATCCCCAGTGGTGCCAGTGCACTCTCTGGAGTCACAGCACTGCATCCCCAGTGGTGCCAGTGCACTCTCTGGACTCACTGCAGTGCATCCCCAGTGGTGCCAGTGCACTCTCTGGGCTCACTGCAGTGCATCCCCAGTGGTGCCAGTGCACTCTCTGCACTCACTGCACTGCATCCCCAGTGGTGCCTGTGCGCTCTCTGGACTAACTGCACTGCATCCCCAGTGGTGCCAGTGCAATCTCTGGACTCACTGCAGTGCATCCCCAGTGGTGCCAGTGCACTCTCTGGACTCACTAAACTGCATCACCAGTGGTGCCTCTGCACTCTCTGGACTCACTGCACTGCTTCCCCAGTGGTGCCAGTGCACTCACTGGACTCACTGGACTCACTGCAGTGCATCCCCAGTGGTGCCAGTGCACTCTCTGGGCTCACTGCAGTGCATCCCCTCACTGAAGGGCATCCCCAGTGGTGCCAGTGCACTCTCTGGACTCACTGCAGTGCATCCCCAGTGGTGCCAGTGCACTCTCTGGACTCACTGCACTGCATCCTCAGTGCTGCCAAGTGCACTCTCTGGACTCACTGCACTGCATCCCCAGTGGTGCCTGTGCGCTCTCTGGAGTCACAGCACTGCATCCCCAGTGGTGCCAGTGCAATCTCTGGACTCACTGCAGTGCATCCCCAGTGGTGCCAGTGCACTCTCTGGACTCACTGAAGTGCATTCTCAGTGGAGCCAGTGCACTCTCTGGACTCACTGAAGGGCATCCCCAGTGGTGCCAGTGCACTCTCTGGACTCACTGAACTGCATCCCCAGTGGTGCCAGTGCACTCTCTGGGCTCACTGCACTGCATCCTCAGTGCTGCCACTGCACTCTCTGGACTCACTGCACTGCTTCCCCAGTGGTGCCAGTGCACTCTCTGGACTCACTGCACTGCATCCCCAGTGGTGCCAGTGCACTCACTGGACTCACTGCAATGCATCCCCAGTGGTGCCAGTGCACTCTCTGGACTCACTGCACTGCATCCCCAGTGGTGCCAGTGCACTCTCTGGACTCACTGCACTGCATCCCCAGTGGTTCCAGCGCACTCTCTGGACTCACTGCACTGCATCCCCAGTGGTGCTAGTGCACTCTGTGGACTCACTGCAGTGCATCCCCAGTGGTGCCAGTGCACTCTCTGGACTCACTGAAGTGCATTCTCAGTGGTGCCAGTGCACTCTCTGGACTCACTTCAGTGCATCACCAGTGGTGCCAGTACACTCTCTGGACTCACTGCAGTGCATCCCCAGTGGTGCCAGTGCACTCTCTGGACTCACTGCAGTGCATCCCCAGTGGAGCCAGTGCATTCTCTGGACTCACTGCAGTGCATCCGCAGTGGTGCCATTGCACTCTCTGGACTCACTGCACTGCATCTCCAGTGGTGCCAGTGCACTCTCTGGACTCACTGCACTGCATCCCCAGTGCTGCCAGTGCACTCTCTTGAGTCACTGCACTGCATCCCCTGTGGTGCAAGAGCACTCTCTGGACTCACAGCAGTGCATCCCCAGTGGTGCCAGTGCACTCTCTGGACTCACTGCACTGCATCCCCAGTGGTGCCAGTGCACTCTCTGGACTCACTGCACTGCATCCCCAGTGGTGCTAGTGCACTGTGTGGACTCACTGTACTGCATCCCCAGTGGTGCCAGTGCAATCTCTGGACTCACTGCAGTGCATCCCCAGTGGTGCCAGTGCAGTCTCTGGAGTAACTGCAGTGCATCTCCACTGGTGCCAAAGCACTCTCTGCACTCACTGCAGTGCATCCCCAGTGGTGCCACTGCACTCTCTGGACTCACTGCAGTGCATCCCCAGTGGTGCCAGTGCACTCTCTGGACTCATTGAAGTGCATTCTCAGTGGTGCCAGAGCACTCTCTGGACTCACTGCAGTGCATCCCCAGTGGTGCCAGTACACTCACTGGACTCACTGCACTGCATCCCCAGTGGTGCCAGTGCACTCTCTGGACTCACTAAACTGCATCACCAGTGGTGCCACTGCACTCTCTGGACTCTCTGCACTGCTTCCCCAGTGGTGCCAGTGCACTCACTGGACTCACTGCAGTGCATCCCCACTGGTGCCAGTGCACTCTCCGGGCTCACTGCAGTGCATCCCCAGTGGTGCCAGTGCACTCTCTGGACTCACTGCACTGCATCCCCAGTGGTGCCAGAGCACTCTCTGGACTCACTGCAGTGCATCCCCAGTGGTGCCAGTGCACTCTCTGGACTCACTGCACTGCATCCCCAGTGGTGCCAGTGCACTCTCTGGACTCACTGCACTGCATCCCCGGTGGTGCCAGTGCAGTCTCTGGAGTAACTGCACTGCATCCCCACTGGTGCCAAAGCACTCTCTGGACTCCCAGCACCGCATCCCCAGTGGTGCCAGTGCACTCTCTGGACTCACTGCACTGCATGCCCAGTGGTGCCAGTGCACTCTCTGGACTCACTGTACTGCATACCCACTGGTGCCAGTGCACTCTGTGGACTCACTGCACTGCATCCCCAGTGGTGACAGTGCACTCTCTGGACTCACTGCAGTGCATCCCCAGTGGTGCCAGTGCACTCTCTGGACTCACTGCAGTGCATCCCCAGTGGTGCCAGTGCACTCTCTGGACTCACTGCACTGCATCCCCAGTGGTGCCAGTGCACTCTCTGGACTCACTGCACTGCATCCCCAGTGGTGCCAGTGCACTCTCTGGACTCACTGCACTGCATCCCCAGTGGTGCCAGTGCACTCTCTGGACTCACTGCAGGGCATCCCCAGTGGTGCCAGTGCACTGTCTGGACTCACTGAAGTGCATCCCCAGTGGTGCCAGTGCACTCTCTGGACTCACTGTACTGCACCCCCAGTGGTGCCAGTGCACTCACTGGACTGACTGCACTGCATCCCCAGTGGTGCCAGTGCACTCTCTGGACTCACTGCACTGCATCCCCACTGGTGCCAGTGTACTCTCTGGACTCACTGCACTGCATCCCCAGTGGTGCCAGTGCACTCACTGGACTCACTGGACACATCCCCAGTGGTGCCAGTGCACTCTCTGGACTCACTACAGTGCATCCCCAGTGGTGCCAGTGCACTCTCTGGACTCACTGCACTGCATCCCCAGTGGTGCCAGTGCACTCTCTGGACTCACTGCACTGCATCCCCACTGGTGCCAGTGCACTCTCTGGACTCACTGAAGTGCATCCCCAGTTGTGCCAGTGCACTCTCTGGACTCAATGCACTGCATCCCCAGTGGTGCCAGTGCACTCTCTGGACTCACTGCACTGCATCCCCAGTGGTGCCAGTGCAATCTCTGGACTCACTGTACCGCATCCCCAGTGGTGCCAGTGCACTCTTTGGACTCACTGCACTGCAGCCCCATTGGTGCCAGTGCACTCTCTGGACTCACTGCACTGCATCACAGGTGGTGCCAGTGCACTCTCTGGACTCACTGCACTGCATCCCCAGTGGTGCCAGTGCACTCTCTGGACTCACTGAAGTGCATCCCCAGTTGTGCCAGTGCACTCTCTGGACTCAATGCACTGCATCCCCAGTGGTGCCAGTGCACTCTCTGGACTCACTGCACTGCATCCCCAGTGGTGCCAGTGCACTCTCTGGACTCACTGTACCGCATCCCCAGTGGTGCCAGTGCACTCTTTGGACTCACTGCACTGCAGCCCCATTGGTGCCAGTGCACTCTCTGGACTCACTGCACTACATCACAGGTGGTGCCAGTGCACTCTCTGGACTCACTGCACTGCATCCCCACTGGTGCCAGTGCACTCTCTGGACTCACTGAAGTGCATCCCCAGTTGTGCCAGTGCACTCTCTGGACTCAATGCACTGCATCCCCAGTGGTGCCAGTGCACTCTCTGGACTCACTGCACTGCATCCCCAGTGGTGCCAGTGCAATCTCTGGACTCACTGTACCGCATCCCCAGTGGTGCCAGTGCACTCTTTGGACTCACTGCACTGCAGCCCCATTGGTGCCAGTGCACTCTCTGGACTCACTGCACTGCATCACAGGTGGTGCCAGTGCACTCTCTGGACTCACTGCACTGCATCCCCAGTGGTGCCAGTGCACTCTCTGGACTCACTGCACTGCATCCCCAGTGGTACCAGTGTACTCTCTGGACTCACTGCAGTGCATCCCCAGTGGTGCCAGTGCACTCTCTGGACTCACTGCACTGCATCCCCAGTGGTGCCAGTGCTCTCTCTGGACTCACTGCACTGCATCCCCAGTGGTGCCAGTGCAATCTCTGGACTCACTGTACCGCATCCCCAGTGGTGCCAGTGCACTCTTTGGACTCACTGCACTGCAGCCCCATTGGTGCCAGTGCACTCTCTGGACTCACTGCACTGCATCACAGGTGGTGCCAGTGCACTCTCTGGACTCACTGCACTGCATCCCCACTGGTGCCAGTGCACTCTCTGGACTCACTGAAGTGCATCCCCAGTTGTGCCAGTGCACTCTCTGGACTCAATGCACTGCATCCCCAGTGGTGCCAGTGCACTCTCTGGACTCACTGCACTGCATCCCCAGTGGTGCCAGTGCAATCTCTGGACTCACTGTACCGCATCCCCAGTGGTGCCAGTGAAGTCTCTGGACTCACTGCACTGCATCCACAGTGGTGCCAGTGCACTCTCTGGACTCACTGCACTGCATCCCCAGTGGTGCCAGTGCACTCTCTGGACTAACTGCACTGCATCCCCAGTGGTGCCAGTGCACTCTCTGGACTCACTGCAGGGCATCCCCAGTGGTGACAGTGCACTGTCTGGACTCACTGAAGTGCATCCCCAGTGGTGCCAGTGCACTCTCTGGACTCACTGTACTGCACCCCCAGTGGTGCCAGTGCACTCACTGGACTGACTGCACTGCATCCCCAGTGGTGCCAGTGCACTCTCTGGACTCACTGCACTGCATCCCCACTGGTGCCAGTGTACTCTCTGGACTCACTGCACTGCATCCCCAGTGGTGCCAGTGCACTCACTGGACTCACTGGACACATCCCCAGTGGTGCCAGTGCACTCTCTGGACTCACTACAGTGCATCCCCAGTGGTGCCAGTGCACTCTCTGGACTCACTGCACTGCATCCCCACTGGTGCCAGTGTACTCTCTGGACTTACTGCAGTGCATCCCCAGTGGTGCCAGTGCACTCTCTGGACTCACTGCACTGCATCCCCACTGGTGCCAGTGCACTCTCTGGACTCACTGAAGTGCATCCCCAGTTGTGCCAGTGCACTCTCTGGACTCAATGCACTGCATCCCCAGTGGTGCCAGTGCACTCTCTGGACTCACTGCACTGCATCCCCAGTGGTGCCAGTGCAATCTCTGGACTCACTGTACCGCATCCCCAGTGGTGCCAGTGCACTCTTTGGACTCACTGCACTGCAGCCCCATTGGTGCCAGTGCACTCTCTGGACTCACTGCACTGCATCACAGGTGGTGCCAGTGCACTCTCTGGACTCACTGCACTGCATCCCCAGTGGTGCCAGTGCACTCTCTGGACTCACTGAAGTGCATCCCCAGTTGTGCCAGTGCACTCTCTGGACTCAATGCACTGCATCCCCAGTGGTGCCAGTGCACTCTCTGGACTCACTGCACTGCATCCCCAGTGGTGCCAGTGCACTCTCTGGACTCACTGTACCGCATCCCCAGTGGTGCCAGTGCACTCTTTGGACTCACTGCACTGCAGCCCCATTGGTGCCAGTGCACTCTCTGGACTCACTGCACTACATCACAGGTGGTGCCAGTGCACTCTCTGGACTCACTGCACTGCATCCCCACTGGTGCCAGTGCACTCTCTGGACTCACTGAAGTGCATCCCCAGTTGTGCCAGTGCACTCTCTGGACTCAATGCACTGCATCCCCAGTGGTGCCAGTGCACTCTCTGGACTCACTGCACTGCATCCCCAGTGGTGCCAGTGCAATCTCTGGACTCACTGTACCGCATCCCCAGTGGTGCCAGTGCACTCTTTGGACTCACTGCACTGCAGCCCCATTGGTGCCAGTGCACTCTCTGGACTCACTGCACTGCATCACAGGTGGTGCCAGTGCACTCTCTGGACTCACTGCACTGCATCCCCAGTGGTGCCAGTGCACTCTCTGGACTCACTGAAGTGCATCCCCAGTTGTGCCAGTGCACTCTCTGGACTCACTGAAGTGCATCCCCAGTGGTGCCAGTGCACTCTCTGGACTCAATGCACTGCATCCCCAGTGGTGCCAGTGCACTCTCTGGACTCACTGCACTGCATCCCCAGTGGTGCCAGTGCAATCTCTGGACTCACTGTACCGCATCCCCAGTGGTGCCAGTGCACTCTTTGGACTCACTGCACTGCAGCCCCATTGGTGCCAGTGCACTCTCTGGACTCACTGCACTGCATCACAGGTGGTGCCAGTGCACTCTCTGGACTCACTGCACTGCATCCCCACTGGTGCCAGTGCACTCTCTGGACTCACTGAAGTGCATCCCCAGTTGTGCCAGTGCACTCTCTGGACTCAATGCACTGCATCCCCAGTGGTGCCAGTGCACTCTCTGGACTCACTGCACTGCATCCCCAGTGGTGCCAGTGCAATCTCTGGACTCACTGTACCGCATCCCCAGTGGTGCCAGTGAAGTCTCTGGACTCACTGCACTGCATCCACAGTGGTGCCAGTGCAATCTCTGGACTCACTGCAGTGCATCACCAGTGGTGCCAGTGCACTCTCTGGACTCACTGCACTGCATCCCCAGTGGTGCCAGTGCACTCTCTGGACTCACTGCACTGCATCCCCAGTGGTGCCAGTGCACTCTCTGGACTCACTGCACTGCATCCCCAGTGGTGCAAGTGCACTCTCTCGAGTCACTGCACTACATCCCCAGTGGTGCCAGTGCACTCACTGGACTCACTGTACTGCATCATCTGTGGTGCCAGTGCACTCTCTGGACTCACTGCAATGCATCCCCAGTGGTGCCAGTGCACTCTCTGGACTCACTGCACTGCATCCCCAGTGGTGCCAGTGCACTCTCTGGACTCGCGTCACTGCATCCCCAGTGGTGCCAGTGCACTCACTGGATTCACTGCAGTGCATCCCCAGTGGTGCCAGTGCACTCTCTGGACTCACTGCACTGCATCCCCAGTGGTGCCAGTGCACTCTGTGGACTCACTGCACTGCATCCCCAGTGGTGACAGTGCACTCTCTGGACTCACTGCACTGCATCCCCAGTGGTGACAGTGCACTCTCTGGACTCACTGCAGTGCATCCCCAGTGGTGCCAGTGCACTCTCTGGACTCACTGCACTGCATCCCCAGTGGTGCCAGTGCACTCTCTGGACTCACTGCACTGCATCCCCAGTGGTGCCAGTACACTCACTGGACTCACTGCACTGCATCCCCAGTGGTGCCAGTGCACTCTCTGGACTCACTGCACTGCATCCCCAGTGGTGCCAGTGCACTCTCTGGAGTCACAGCACTGCATCCCCAGTGGTGCCAGTGCACTCTCTGGACTCACTGTACTGCACCCCCAGTGGTGCCAGTGCACTCTCTGGACTCATTGAAGTGCATTCTCAGCGGTGCCAGTGCACTCTCTGGACTCACTGCAGTGCATCCCCAGTGGTGCCAGTACACTCACTGGACTCACTGCACTGCATCCCCAGTGGTGCCAGTGCACTCTCTGGACTCACTAAACTGCATCACCAGTGGTGCCTCTGCACTCTCTGGACTCACTGCACTGCTTCCCCAGTGGTGCCAGTGCACTCACTGGACTCACTGCAGTGCATCCCCAGTGGTGCCAGTGCACTCTCTGGGCTCACTGCAGTGCATCCCCAGTGGTGCCAGTGCACTCTCTGGACTCACTGCACTGCATCCCCACTGGTGCCTGTGCGCTCTCTGGAGTCACAGCACTGCATCCCAAGTGGTGCCAGTGCAATCTCTGGACTCACTGCACTGCATCCCCAGTGGTGCCAGTGCACTCTCTGGACTCACTGAAGTGCATTCTCAGTGGTGCCAGTGCACTCTCTGGACTCACTGCACTGCATCCCCAGTGGTGCCAGTGCACTCTCTGGACTCACTGAACTGCATCCCCAGTGGTGCCACTCCACTCTCTGGACTCACTGCACTGCATCCCCAGTGCTGCCAGTGCACTCTCTGGACTCACTGCACTGCATCCCTAGTGGTGCCACTGCACTCTCTGGACTCACTGCACTGCATACCCAGTGGTGCCAGTGCACTCTCTGGACTCACTGCACTGCATCCCCAGTGGTGTCAGTGCACTCACTGGACTCACTGCAGTGCATCCCCACTGGTGCCAGTGCACTCTCTGGACTCACTGCACTGCATCCCCAGTGGTGCCAGTGCACTCTCTGGACTCACTGCACTGCATCCCCAGTGGTTCCAGCGCACTCTCTGGACTCACTGCACTGCATCCCCAGTGGTGCTAGTGCACTCTCTGGACTCACTTCAGTGCATCCCCAGTGGTGCCAGTACACTCTCTGGACTCACTGCAGTGCATCCCCAGTGGTGCCAGTGCACTCTCTGGACTCACTGCAGTGCATCCGCAGTGGTGCCATTGCACTCTCTGGACTCACTGCACTGCATCTCCAGTGGTGCCAGTGCACTCTCTGGACTCACTGCACTGCATCCCCAGTGCTGCCAGTGCACTCTCTTGAGTCACTGCACTGCATCACCTGTGGTGCAAGAGCACTCTCTGGACTCACAGCAGTTCATCACCAGTGGTGCAAGAGCAATCTCTGGACTCACAGCAGTGCATCACCAGTGGAGCCAGTGCACTCTCTGGACTCACTGCAGTGCATCCCCAGTGGTGCCAGTGCACTCTCAGGACTCACTACACTGCATCCCCAGTGGTGCCAGTGCACTCTCTGGACTCACTGCACTGCATCCCCAGTAGTTACAGTGCACTCTCTGGACTCACTGCAGTGCATCCCCAGTGGTGCCAGTGCACTCTCCGGACTCACTGCACTGCATCCCCAGTAGTGCCAGTGCACTCTCTGGACTCACTGCACTGCATCCCCAGTGGTGCCAGTGCACTCACTGGATTCACTGCACTGCAGCCCCAGTGGTGCCAGTGCACTCTCTGGACTCACTGCACTGCATCCCCAGTGGTGCCAGTGCACTCTGTGGACTCACTGTACTGCATCCCCAGTGGTGACAGTGCACTCTCTGGACTCACTGCAGTGCATCCCCAGTGGTGCCTGTGCACTCTCTGGACTCACTGCAGTGCATCCCCACTGGTGCCAGTGCACTCTCTGGACTCACTGCAGTGCATCCCCAGTGGTGCCAGTGCACTCTCTGGATTAACTGCAGTGCATCCCCACTGGTGCCAAAGCACTCTCTGGACTCACTGCAGTGCATCCCCAGTGGTGCCACTGCACTCTCTGGACTCACTGCAGTGCATCCCCAGTGGTGCCAGTGCACTCTCTGGACTCATTGAAGTGCATTCTCAGTGTTGCCAGTGCACTCTCTGGACTCACTGCAGTGCATCCCCAGTGGTGCCAGTACACTCACTGGACTCACTGCACTGCATCCCCAGTGGTGCCAGTGCACTCTCTGGACTCACTAAACTGCATCCCCAGTGGTGCCACTGCACTCTCTGGACTCAATGCACTGCTTCCCCAGTGGTGTCAGTGCACTCACTGGACTCACTGCAGTGCATCCCCACTGGTGCCAGTGCACTCTCTGGGCTCACTGCAGTGCATCCCCAGTGGTGCCAGTGCACTCTCTGGACTCACTGCACTGCATCCCCAGTGGTGCCAGTGCGCTCTCTGGAGTCACAGCACTGCATCCCCAGTGGTGCCAGTGCAATCTCTGGACTCACTGAACTGCATCCCCAGTGGTGCCAGTGCACTCTCTGGACTCACTGCACTGCATCCCCGGTGGTGCCAGTGCAGTCTCTGGAGTAACTGCACTGCATCCCCACTGGTGCCAAAGCACTCTCTGGACTCCCAGCACCGCATCCCCAGTGGTGCCAGTGCACTCTCTGGACTCACTGCACTGCATCCCCAGTGGTGCCAGTGCACTCTCTGGACTCACTGCACTGCATCCCCAGTGGTGCCAGTGCACTCTCTGGACTCACTGCACTGCATCCCCAGTGGTGCCACTGCACTCTCTGTACTCACTGCAGTGCATCCCCAGTGGTGCCAGTGCACTCTCTGGACTCACTGAAGTGCATTCTCAGTGGTCCCAGTGCACTCTCTGGACTCACTGCAGTGCATCCCCAGTGGTGCCAGTACACTCACTGGACTCACTGCACTGCATCCCCAGTGGTGCCAGTGCACTCTCTGGACTCACTAAACTGCATCACCACTGGTGCCACTGCACTCTCTGGACTCACTGCACTGCATCCCCTGTGGTGCCAGTGCACTCTCTGGACTCACTGCAGGGCATCCCCACTGGTGCCAGTGCACTCTCTGGGCTCACTGCAGTGCATCCCCAGTGGTGCCAGTGCACTCTCTGGACTCACTGCACTGCATCCCCAGTGGTGCCAGTGCACTCTCTAGACTCACTGAACTGCATCCCCAGTGGTGCCAGTGCACTCTCTGGACTCACTGCACTGCATCCCCAGTGCTGCCAGTGCACTCTCTGGACTCACTGCACTGCATCCCCAGTGGTGCCACTGCACTCTCTGGACTCACTGCACTGCTTCCCCAGTGGTGCCAGTGCACTCTCTGGACTCACTGCACTGCATCCCCAGTGGTGCCAGTGCACTCACTGGACTCACTGCAGTGCATCCCCAGTGGTGCCAGTGCACTCTCTGGACTCACTGCACTGCATCCCCAGTGGTGCCAGTGCACTCTCTGGACTCACTGCACTGCATCCCCAGTGCTGCCAGTGCACTCTCTGGACTCACTGCACTGCATCCCCAGTAGAGCTAGTGCACTCTGTGGACTCACTGCAGTGCATCCCCAGTGGTGCCAGTGCACTCTCTGGACTCACTGCACTGCATCCCCAGTGGTGCCAGTGCACTCACTGGACTCACTGAAGTGCATCCCCAGTGGTGCCAGTGCACTCTCTGGACTCACTGAAGTGCATTCTCAGTGGTGCCAGTGCACTCTCTGGACTCACTTCAGTGCATCCCCAGTGGTGCCAGTACACTCTCTGGACTCACTGCAGTGCATCCCCAGTGGTGCCAGTGCACTCTCTGGACTCACTGCAGTGCATCCCCAGTGGAGCCAGTGTACTCTCTGGACTCACTGCAGTGCATCCGCAGTGGTGCCATTGCACTCTCTGGACTCACTGCACTGCATCTCCAGTGGTGCCAGTGCACTCTCTGGACTCACTGCACTGCATCCCCAGTGCTGCCAGTGCACTCTCTTGAGTCACTGCACTGCATCCCCTGTGGTGCAAGAGCACTCTCTGGACTCACAGCAGTGCATCCCCAGTGGTGCCAGTGCACTCTCTGGACTCACTGCACTGCATCCCCAGTGGTGCCAGTGCACTCTCTGGACTCACTGCACTGCATCCCCAGTGGTGCCAGTGCACTCTCTGCACTCACTGAAGTGCATCCCCAGTGGTGCCAGTGCAATCTCTGGACTCACTGAACTGCATCCCCAGTGGTGCCAGTGCACTCTCTGGACTCACTGCACTGCATCCCCAGTGCTGCCAGTGCACTCTCTGGACTCACTGCACTGCATCCCCAGTAGAGCTAGTGCACTCTGTGGACTCACTGCAGTGCATCCCCAGTGGTGCCAGTGCACTCTCTGGACTCACTGCACTGCATCCCCAGTGGTGCCAGTGCACTCACTGGACTCACTGCAGTGCATCCCCAGTGGTGCCAGTGCACTCTCTGGACTCACTGAAGTCCATTCTCAGTGGTGCCAGTGCACTCTCTGGACTCACTTCAGTGCATCCCCAGTGGTGCCAGTACACTCTCTGGACTCACTGCAGTGCATCCCCAGTGGTGCCAGTGCACTCTCTGGACTCACTGCAGTGCATCCCCAGTGGAGCCAGTGTACTCTCTGGACTCACTGCAGTGCATCCGCAGTGGTGCCATTGCACTCTCTGGACTCACTGCACTGCATCTCCAGTGGTGCCAGTGCACTCTCTGGACTCACTGCACTGCATACCCAGTGCTGCCAGTGCACTCTCTTGAGTCACTGCACTGCATCCCCTGTGGTGCAAGAGCACTCTCTGGACTCACTGCACTGCATCCCCAGTGGTGCCAGTGCACTCTCTGGACTCACTGCACTGCATCCCCAGTGCTGCCAGTGCACTCTCTGGACTCACTGCACTGCATCCCCAGTAGAGCTAGTGCACTCTGTGGACTCACTGCAGTGCATCCCCAGTGGTGCCAGTGCACTCTCTGGACTCACTGCACTGCATCCCCAGTGGTGCCAGTGCACTCACTGGACTCACTGAAGTGCATCCCCAGTGGTGCCAGTGCACTCTCTGGACTCACTGAAGTGCATTCTCAGTGGTGCCAGTGCACTCTCTGGACTCACTTCAGTGCATCCCCAGTGGTGCCAGTACACTCTCTGGACTCACTGCAGTGCATCCCCAGTGGTGCCAGTGCACTCTCTGGACTCACTGCAGTGCATCCCCAGTGGAGCCAGTGTACTCTCTGGACTCACTGCAGTGCATCCGCAGTGGTGCCATTGCACTCTCTGGACTCACTGCACTGCATCTCCAGTGGTGCCAGTGCACTCTCTGGACTCACTGCACTGCATCCCCAGTGCTGCCAGTGCACTCTCTTGAGTCACTGCACTGCATCCCCTGTGGTGCAAGAGCACTCTCTGGACTCACAGCAGTGCATCCCCAGTGGTGCCAGTGCACTCTCTGGACTCACTGCACTGCATCCCCAGTGGTGCCAGTGCACTCTCTGGACTCACTGCACTGCATCCCCAGTGGTGCCAGTGCACTGTGTGGACTCACTGTACTGCATCCCCAGTGGTGCCAGTGCAATCTCTGGACTCACTGAACTGCATCCCCAGTGGTGCCAGTGCACTCTCTGGACTCACTGCACTGCATCCCCAGTGCTGCCAGTGCACTCTCTGGACTCACTGCACTGCATCCCCAGTAGAGCTAGTGCACTCTGTGGACTCACTGCAGTGCATCCCCAGTGGTGCCAGTGCACTCTCTGGACTCACTGCACTGCATCCCCAGTGGTGCCAGTGCACTCACTGGACTCACTGCAGTGCATCCCCAGTGGTGCCAGTGCACTCTCTGGACTCACTGAAGTGCATTCTCAGTGGTGCCAGTGCACTCTCTGGACTCACTTAAGTGCATCCCCAGTGGTGCCAGTACACTCTCTGGACTCACTGCAGTGCATCCCCAGTGGTGCCAGTGCACTCTCTGGACTCACTGCAGTGCATCCCCAGTGGAGCCAGTGTACTCTCTGGACTCACTGCAGTGCATCCGCAGTGGTGCCATTGCACTCTCTGGACTCACTGCACTGCATCTCCAGTGGTGCCAGTGCACTCTCTGGACTCACTGCACTGCATACCCAGTGCTGCCAGTGCACTCTCTTGAGTCACTGCACTGCATCCCCTGTGGTGCAAGAGCACTCTCTGGACTCACAGCAGTGCATCCCCAGTGGTGCCAGTGCACTCTGTGGACTCACTGAAGTGCATCCCCATTGGTGCCAGTGCACTCTCTGGACTCACTGCACTGCATCCCCAGTGGTGCCAATGCACTCTCTGGACTCACTGCACTGCATCCCCAGTGGTGCAAGTGCACTCTCTGGACTCACTGCAGTGCATCCCAAGTGGTGCCAATGCACTCTCTGGACTCACTGCAGTGCATCCCCAGTGGTGCCAGTACACTCACTGGACTCACTGCACTGCATCCCCAGTGGTGCCAGTGCAGTCTCTGCACTCACTGAAGTGCATCCCCAGTGGTGCCAGTGCACTCTCTGGACTCACTGCACTGCATCCCCAGTGGTGCCAGTGCACTCTCTGGACTCACTGCACTGCATCCCCAGTGGTGCCAGTGCACTCTCTGGACTCACTGCACTGCATCTCCAATGGTGCCAGTGCACTCTCTGGACTCACTGCACTGCATCCCCAGTGGTGCCAATGCACTCTCTGGACTCACTGCTGTGCATCCCCAGTGGTGCCAGTGCACTCTCTGGACTCACTGTACTGCATCCCCAGTGGTGCCAGTGCACTCTCTGGACTCACTGCACTGCATCCCCAGTGGTGCCAGTGCACTCTGTGGACTCACTGCTGTGCATCCCCATTGGTGCCAGTGCACTCTCTGGACTCACTGCACTGCATCCCCAGTGGTGTCAGTGCACTCTCTGGACTCACTGCACTGCATCCCCAGTGGTGCAAGTGCACTCTCTGGACTCACTGCAGTGCATCCCAAGTGGTGCCAATGCACTCTCTGGACTCACTGCAGTGCATCCCCAGTGGTGCCAGTACACTCACTGGACTCACTGCACTGCATCCCCAGTGGTGCCAGTGCAGTCTCTGCACTCACTGAAGTGCATCTCCAGTGGTGCCAGTGAACTCTCTGGACTCACTGCAGTGCATCCCCAGTGGTGCCAGTGCACTCTCTGGACTCACTGCACTGCATCCCCAGTGGTGCCAGTGCACTCTCTGGACTCACTGCACTGCATCCCCAGTGGTGCCAATGCACTCTCTGGACTCACTGCTGTGCATCCCCAGTGGTGCCAGTGCACTCTCTGGACTCACTGTACTGCATCCCCAGTGGTGCCAGTGTACTCTCTGGGCTCCCTGCAATGCATCCCCATTGGTGCCAGGGAACTCTCTGGACTCACTGCACTGCATCCCCAGTGGTACCAGTGCACTCTCTGGACTTGCTGCACTGCATCCCCAGTGGTGCCAGTGCACTCTCTGGACTCACTGCACTGCATCCCCAGTGTTGCCAGAGCACTCTCTGGACTCACTGCACTGCATCCCCAGTGGAGCCCGTGCACTCTCTGGACTCACAGCACTGCATCCCCAGTGGTGCCAGTGCACTCTCTGGACTCACTGCAGTGCATCCCCAGTGGTGCCAGTGCACTCTTTGGACTCACTGAAGTGCATTCTCAGTGGTGCAAGTGCACTCTCTGGACTCACTGCACTGCATCCCCAGTGGTGCCAGTGCGCTCTCTGGACTCACTGAAGTGCATCCCCAGTGGTGCCAGTACACTCTCTGGACTCACTGAAGGGCATTCTCAGTGGTGCCAGTGCACTCTCTGGACTCACTGCAGTGCATCCCCAGTGGTGCCAGTGCACTCTCTGGACTCACCGCACCGCATCCCCAGTGGTGCCAGTGCACTCTCTGGACTCACTGCACTGCATCCCCAGTGGTGCCAGTGCACTCTCTGGAGTCACTGCACTGCATCCCCAGTGGTGCCAGAGCACTCTCTGGACTCACTGCACTGCATCCCCAGTGGTGCCAGTGCACTCTCTGGACTCACTGCACTGCATCCCCAGTGGTGCCAGAGCACTCTCTGGACTCACTGCACTGCATCCCCAGTGGAGCCAGTGCGATCTCTGGACTCACTGCACTGCATCCCCAGTGGTGCCAGTGCACTCTCTGGACTCACTGCAGTGCATCCCCAGTGGAGCCCGTGCACTCTGTGGACTCACTGCAGTGCATCCCCAGTGGTGCCAGTGCACTCTCTGGACTCACTGAAGGGCATCCCCAGTGGTGCCAGTACACTCACTGGACTGACTGCACTGCAACCCCAGTGGTGCTAGTGCACTCTCTGGACCCACTGCACTGCATCTCCAGTGGTGCCAGAGCACTCTCTGGACTCACTGCAGTGCATCCCCAGTGGTGCCAGTGCACTCTCTGGACTCACTGTACTGCATCCCCAGTGGTGCCAGTGCACTCTCTGGACTCACTGCTGTGCATCCCCATTGGTGCCAGTGCACTCTCTGGACTCACTGCACTGCATCCCCAGTGGTGCCAGTGCACTCTGTGGACTCACTGCAGTGCATCCCCAGTGGTGCAAGTGCACTCTCTGGACTCACTGCAGTGCATCCCAATTGGTGCCAATGCACTCTCTGGACTCACTGCAGTGCATCCCCAGTGGTGCCAGTACACTCACTGGACTCACTGCAGTGCATCCCCAGTGGTGCCAGTGCACTCTCTGGACTCACTGATGTGCATCCCCAGTGGTGCCTGTGCACTCTCTGGAGTAACTGTAGTGCATCCCCAGCGGTGCCAAAGCACTCTCTGGACTCCCAGCACCGCATCCCCAGTGGTGCCAGTGCACTCTCTGGGCTCATTGCAGTGCATCCCCAGTGGTGCCAGTGCACTCTCTGGACTCACTGCACTGCATCCCCAGTGGTGCCAGTGCACTCTCTGGACCTCCGGCACCGCATCCCCAGTGGAGCCAGTGCACTCTCTGGACTCGCGGCACTGCATCCCCAGTGGTTCCAGTGCACTCTCTCGAGTCACTGCACTACATCCCCAGTTGTGCCAGTGCACTCACTGGACTCACTGTACTGCATCATCAGTGGTGCCAGTGCACTCTCTGGACTCACTGCACTGCATCCCCAGTGGTGCCAGTGCACTCTCTGGACTCACTGCACTGCATCCCCAGTGGTGCCAGTGCTATCCCTGGACTCACTGTAGTGCATCCCCAGTGGTGCCAGTGCACTCTCTGGACTCACTGCAGTGCATCCCCAGTGGTGCCAGTGCACTCTCTGGACTCACTGAAGTGCATTCTCAGTGGTGCCAGTGCACTCTCTGGACTCACTGCAGTGCATCCCCAGTGGTGCCAGTGAACTCACTGGACTCACTGCACTGCATCCCCAGTGGTGCCAGTGCACTCTCTGGACTCACTGCAGGGCATCCCCAGTGGTGCCAGAGCACTCTCTGGACTCACTGCACTGCATCATCAGTGGTGCCAGTGCTATCCCTGGACTCACTGTAGTGCATCCCCAGTGGTGCCAGTGCACGCTCTGGACTCACTGCAGGGCATCCCCAGTGGTGCCAGTGCACTCTCTGGACTCACTGCAGTGCATCCCCAGTGGTGCCAGTGCACTTTCTGGACTCACTGCAGTGCATCCCCAGTGCTGCCAGTGCACTCTCTGGACTCACTGCAGGGCATCCCCGGTGGAGCCAGTGCACTCTCAGGACTCACTGCAGTGCATCCCCAGTGGTGACATGGCACTCTCTGGCGTCACTGCACTGCATCCCCAGTGCTGCCAGTGCACTCTCTGGACTCACTGCACTTCATCACCTGTGGTGCCAGTGCACTCTCTGGACTCACTGCACCGCATCCGCAGTGGTGCCAGTGCACTCTCTAGAGTCACTGTGCTGCATCCCCAGTTGTGCCAGTGCACTCTCTGGACTCACTGCACTGCATCCCCAGTGGTGCCAGTGCACTCTCTGGAGTCACTGCAGTGCATCCCCAGTGGTGCCAGTGCACTCTCTGGACTCGCGTCACTGCATCCCCAGTGGTGCCAGTGCACTCTCTGGACTCACTGAAGTGCATCCCCAGTGGTGCCAGTGCACTCTCTGGACTCACTGCAGTGCATCCCCAGTGGTGCTAGTGCACTCTGGACTCACTGCAGTGCATCCCCAGTAGTGCCAGTGCACTCTCTGGACTCACTGCACTGCATCCCCAGTGGTGCCAGTGCACTCTCTGGACTCACTGTACTGCATCCCCAGTGGTGCCAGTGCACTCTCTGGACTCACCGCACTGCACCCTGAGTGGTGCCAGTGCACTCTCTGGACTCACAGAAGGGCATTCTCAGTGGTGCCAGTGCACTCTCTGGACTCACTGCAGTGCATCCCCAGTGGTGCCAGTACACTCACTGGACTGACTGCACTGCATCCCCAGTGGTGCCAGTGCACTCTCTGGACTCACCGCACCGCATCCCCAGTGGTGCCAGTGCACTCTCTGGAGTAACTGCAGTGCATCACCAGTGGTGCCAGTGCACTCTCTGGACTCACTGCACTGCATCCCCATTGGTGCCAGTGCACTCTCTGGACTCACTGCACTGCATCCCCAGTGGTGCCAGAGCACTCTCTGGACTCACTGCAGTGCATCCCCAGTGGTGCCAGTGCACTCTCTGGACTCACTGCACTGCATCCCCAGTGGTGCCAGTGCACTCTCTGGATTCACTGCACTGCATCCCCAGTGGTGCCAGTGCACTCTCTGGACTCCCGGCACCGCATCCCCAGTGGTGCCAGTGCACTCTCTGTGCTCACTGCAGTGCATCCCCAGTGGTGCCAGTGCACTCTCATGACTCACTGCACTGCATCCCCAGTGGTGCCAGTGCACTCACTGGACTCACTGCACTGCATCCCCAGTGGTGCCAGTGCACTCTCTGGACTCACTGCACTGCATCCCAAGTGGTGCCAGTGCACTCTCTGGACTCACTGCACTGCATCACCTGTGGTGCCAGTGCACTCTCTGGACTCACTGCACTGCATCATCAGTGGTGCCAGTGCACTCTCTGGAGTGACTGCACTGCATCACCTGTGGTGCCAGTGCACTCTCTGGACTCACTGCACTGCATCATCAGTGGTGCCAGTGCACTCTCTGGAGTGACTGCAGTGCATCCCAAGTGGTGCCAGTGCACTCTCTGGACTCACTGCACTACATCCCCAGTGGTGCCAGTGCGCTCACTGGACTCACTGTACTGCATCATCAGTGGTGCCAGTGCACTCTCTGGAGTGACTGCAGTGCATCCCCAGTGGTGCCAGTGCACTCTCTGGACTCACTGCACTGCATCCCCAGTGGTGCCAATGCACTCTCTGGACTCACTGCACTGCATCCCCAGTGGTGCCAGTGCACTCACTGGACTCACTGCACTGCATCCCCAGTGGTGCCAGTGCACTCTCTGGACTCACTGCACTGCATCCCCAGTGGTGCCAGTGCACTCTCTCGAGTCACTGCACTACATCCCCAGTGGTGCCAGTGCACTCACTGGACTCACTGTACTGCATTCCCAGTGGTGCTAGTGCACTCTCTGGACTCACTTCAGTGCATCCCCAGTGGTGCCAGAGCACTCTCTGGACTCACTGCACTGCATCCCCAGTGGTGCCAGTGCACTCTCTGGACTCACTGCACTGCATCCCCAGTATTGCCAGTGCACTCTCTGGACTCACTGCAGTGCATCCCCAGTGGTGCCAGTGCACTCTCTGGACTCACTGCACTGCATCCCCAGTGGTGCCACTGCACTCTCTGGACTCACTGCACTGCATGTCCAGTGGTGCCAGTGCACTCTCTGCACTCACTGCACTGCATCCCCAGTGGTGCCAGTGCACTCACTGGACTCACTGCAGTGCATACCCTCTGGTGCCAGTGCACTCTCTGGACTCACTGCACTGCATCCCCAGTGGTGTCAGTGCACTCTCTGGACTCACTGCAGTGCATCCCCAGTGGTGCCAGTGCACTCACTGGACTCACTGCAGTGCATCCCCAGTGGTGCCAGTGCACTCTCTGGACTCACTGAAGTGCATCCCCAGTGGTGCCAGAGCACTCTCTGGACTCACTGCACTGCATCCCCAGTGGAGCCAGTGCGATCTCTGGACTCACTGCACTGCATCCCCAGTGGTGCCAGTGCACTCTCTGGACTCACTGCAGTGCATCCCCAGTGGAGCCCGTGCACTCTGTGGACTCACTGCAGTGCATCCCCAGTGGTGCCAGTGCACTCTCTGGACTCACTGAAGGGCATCCCCAGTGGTGCCAGTACACTCACTGGACTGACTGCACTGCAACCCCAGTGGTGCTAGTGCACTCTCTGGACCCACTGCACTGCATCTCCAGTGGTGCCAGAGCACTCTCTGGACTCACTGCAGTGCATCCCCAGTGGTGCCAGTGCACTCTCTGGACTCACTGTACTGCATCCCCAGTGGTGCCAGTGCACTCTCTGGACTCACTGCTGTGCATCCCCATTGGTGCCAGTGCACTCTCTGGACTCACTGCACTGCATCCCCAGTGGTGCCAGTGCACTCTGTGGACTCACTGCAGTGCATCCCCAGTGGTGCAAGTGCACTCTCTGGACTCACTGCAGTGCATCCCAATTGGTGCCAATGCACTCTCTGGACTCACTGCAGTGCATCCCCAGTGGTGCCAGTACACTCACTGGACTCACTGCAGTGCATCCCCAGTGGTGCCAGTGCACTCTCTGGACTCACTGATGTGCATCCCCAGTGGTGCCTGTGCACTCTCTGGAGTAACTGTAGTGCATCCCCAGCGGTGCCAAAGCACTCTCTGGACTCCCAGCACCGCATCCCCAGTGGTGCCAGTGCACTCTCTGGGCTCACTGCAGTGCATCCCCAGTGGTGCCAGTGCACTCTCTGGAGTCACTGCACTGCATCCCCAGTGGTGCCAGTGCACTCTCTGGACCTCCGGCACCGCATCCCCAGTGGAGCCAGTGCACTCTCTGGACTCGCGGCACTGCATCCCCAGTGGTTCCAGTGCACTCTCTCGAGTCACTGCACTACATCCCCAGTTGTGCCAGTGCACTCACTGGACTCACTGTACTGCATCATCAGTGGTGCCAGTGCACTCTCTGGACTCACTGCACTGCATCCCCAGTGGTGCCAGTGCACTCTCTGGACTCACTGCACTGCATCCCCAGTGGTGCCAGTGCTATCCCTGGACTCACTGTAGTGCATCCCCAGTGGTGCCAGTGCACTCTCTGGACTCACTGCAGTGCATCCCCAGTGGTGCCAGTGCACTCTCTGGACTCACTGAAGTGCATTCTCAGTGGTGCCAGTGCACTCTCTGGACTCACTGCAGTGCATCCCCAGTGGTGCCAGTGAACTCACTGGACTCACTGCACTGCATCCCCAGTGGTGCCAGTGCACTCTCTGGACTCACTGCAGGGCATCCCCAGTGGTGCCAGAGCACTCTCTGGACTCACTGCACTGCATCATCAGTGGTGCCAGTGCTATCCCTGGACTCACTGTAGTGCATCCCCAGTGGTGCCAGTGCACTCTCTGGACTCACTGCAGGGCATCCCCAGTGGTGCCAGTGCACTCTCTGGACTCACTGCAGTGCATCCCCAGTGGTGCCAGTGCACTTTCTGGACTCACTGCAGTGCATCCCCAGTGCTGCCAGTGCACTCTCTGGACTCACTGCAGGGCATCCCCGGTGGAGCCAGTGCACTCTCAGGACTCACTGCAGTGCATCCCCAGTGGTGACATGGCACTCTCTGGCGTCACTGCACTGCATCCCCCGTGGTGCAAGTGCACTCTCTGGACTCACTGGAGTGCATCACCTGTGGTGCCAGTGCACTCTCTGGACTCACTGCACTGCATCCCCAGTGCTGCCAGTGCACTCTCTGGACTCACTGCACTTCATCACCTGTGGTGCCAGTGCACTCTCTGGACTCACTGCACCTCATCCGCAGTGTTGCCAGTGCACTCTCTAGAGTCACTGTGCTGCATCCCCAGTTGTGCCAGTGCACTCTCTGGACTCACTGCACTGCATCCCCAGTGGTGCCAGTGCACTCTCTGGAGTCACTGCAGTGCATCCCCAGTGGTGCCAGTGCACTCTCTGGACTCGCGTCACTGCATCCCCAGTGGTGCCAGTGCACTCTCTGGACTCACTGAAGTGCATCCCCAGTGGTGCCAGTGCACTCTCTGGACTCACTGCAGTGCATCCCCAGTGGTGCTAGTGCACTCTGGACTCACTGCAGTGCATCCCCAGTAGTGCCAGTGCACTCTCTGGACTCACTGCACTGCATCCCCAGTGGTGCCAGTGCACTCTCTGGACTCACTGTACTGCATCCCCAGTGGTGCCAGTGCACTCTCTGGACTCACCGCACTGCACCCTGAGTGGTGCCAGTTCACTCTCTGGACTCACTGAAGGGCATTCTCAGTGGTGCCAGTGCACTCTCTGGACTCACTGCAGTGCATCCCCAGTGGTGCCAGTACACTCACTGGACTGACTGCACTGCATCCCCAGTGGTGCCAGTGCACTCTCTGGACTCACCGCACCGCATCCCCAGTGGTGCCAGTGCACTCTCTGGAGTAACTGCAGTGCATCACCAGTGGTGCCAGTGCACTCTCTGGACTCACTGCACTGCATCCCCATTGGTGCCAGTGCACTCTCTGGACTCACTGCACTGCATCCCCAGTGGTGCCAGAGCACTCTCTGGACTCACTGCAGTGCATCCCCAGTGGTGCCAGTGCACTCTCTGGACTCACTGCAGTGCATCCCCAGTGGTGCCAGTGCACTCTCTGGACTCACTGCACTGCATCCCCAGTGGTGCCAGTGCACTCTCTGGACTCCCGGCACCGCATCCCCAGTGGTGCCAGTGCACTCTCTGTGGTCACTGCAGTGCATCCCCAGTGGTGCCAGTGCACTCTCTTGACTCACTGCACTGCATCCCCAGTGGTGCCAGTGCACTCACTGGACTCACTGCACTGCATCCCCAGTGGTGCCAGTGCACTCTCTGGACTCACTGCACTGCATCCCAAGTGGTGCCAGTGCACTCTCTGGACTCACTGCACTGCATCACCTGTGGTGCCAGTGCACTCTCTGGACTCACTGCACTGCATCATCAGTGGTGCCAGTGCACTCTCTGGAGTGACTGCACTGCATCACCTGTGGTGCCAGTGCACTCTCTGGACTCACTGCACTGCATCATTAGTGGTGCCAGTGCACTCTCTGGAGTGACTGCAGTGCATCCCAAGTGGTGCCAGTGCACTCTCTGGACTCACTGCACTACATCCCCAGTGGTGCCAGTGCGCTCACTGGACTCACTGTACTGCATCATCAGTGGTGCCAGTGCACTCTCTGGAGTGACTGCAGTGCATCCCCAGTGGTGCCAGTGCACTCTCTGGACTCACTGCACTGCATCCCCAGTGGTGCCAATGCACTCTCTGGACTCACTGCACTGCATCCCCAGTGGTGCCAGTGCACTCACTGGACTCACTGCACTGCATCCCCAGTGGTGCCAGTGCACTCTCTGGACTCACTGCACTGCATCCCCAGTGGTGCCAGTGCACTCTCTCGAGTCACTGCACTACATCCCCAGTGGTGCCAGTGCACTCACTGGACTCACTGTACTGCATTCCCAGTGGTGCTAGTGCACTCTCTGGACTCACTTACGTGCATCCCCAGTGGTGCCAGAGCACTCTCTGGACTCACTGCACTGCATCCCCAGTGGTGCCAGTGCACTCTCTGGACTCACTGCACTGCATCCCCAGTATTGCCAGTGCACTCTCTGGACTCACTGCAGTGCATCCCCAGTGGTGCCAGTGCACTCTCTGGACTCACTGCACTGCATCCCCAGTGGTGCCACTGCACTCTCTGGACTCACTGCACTGCATGTCCAGTGGTGCCAGTGCACTCTCTGCACTCACTGCACTGCATCCCCAGTGGTGCCAGTGCACTCACTGGACTCACTGCAGTGCATACCCTCTGGTGCCAGTGCACTCTCTGGACTCACTGCACTGCATCCCCAGTGGTGTCAGTGCACTCTCTGGACTCACTGCAGTGCATCCCCAGTGGTGCCAGTGCACTCTCTGGACTCACTGAAGTGCATCCCCAGTGGTGCCAGTGCACTCTCTGGACTCACTGCACTGCATCCCCAGTGGTGCCAGAGCACTCTCTGGACTCACTGCACTGCATCCTCTGTGCTGCCAGTGCACTCTCTGGACTCACTGCACTGCATCCCCAGTGGTGCCAGTGCACTCTCTGGACTCACTGTACTGCATCCCCAGTGGAGCGCGTGCACTCTCTGGACTCACTGAAGTGCATCCCCAGTGGTGCCAGTGCACTCTCTGGACTCACTGCACTGCATCCCCAGTGGTGCTAGTGCACTCTGTGGACTCACTGCAGTGCATCCCCAGTGGTGCCAGTGCACTCTCTGGACTCACTGAAGGGCATTATCAGTGGTGCCAGTGCACTCTCTGGACTCACTGCAGTGCATCCCCAGTGGTGCCAGTACACTCTGTGGACTGACTGCACTGCATCCCCAGTGGTGCCAGTGCACTCTCTGGACTCACCGCACCGCATCCCCAGTGGTGCCAGTGCACTCTCTGGACTCACTGCACTGCATCCCCAGTGGTGCCAGAGCACTCTCTGGACTCACTGCAGTGTATCCCCAGTGGTGCCAGTGCACTCTCTGGACTCACTGCACTGCATCCCCAGTGGTGCCAGTGCACTCTCTGGACTCCCGGCACCGCATCCCCAGTGGTGCCAGTGCACTCTCTGGGCTCACTGCAGTGCATCCCCAGTGGTGCCAGTGCACTCTCTGGACTCACTGCAGTGCATCCCCAGTGGTGCCAGTGCACTCACTGGATTCACTGCACTGCATCCCCAGTGGTGCCAGAGCACTCTCTGGACTCACTGCAGTGCATCCCCAGTGGTGCCAGTGCACTCTCTGGACTCACTGCACTGCATCCCCAGTGGTACCAGTGCACTCTGTGGACTCACTGCAGTGCATCCCCAGTGGTGCCAATGCACTCTCTGGACTCACTGCACTGCATCCGCAGTGGTGCCAATGCACTCTCTGGACTCACTGCACTGCATCCCCAGTGGTGCCAGTGCACTCTCTGGACTCACTGAAGTGCATCCCCAGTGGTGCCAGTGCACTCTCTGGAGTCACTGCACTGCATCCCCAGTGGTGCTAGTGCACTCTGTGGACTCACTGCAGTGCATCACCAGTGGTGCCAGTGCACTCTCTGGACTCACTGAAGGGCATTCTCAGTGGTGCCAGTGCACTCTCTGGACTCACTGCAGTGCATCCCCAGTGGTGCCAGTACACTCACTGGACTGACTGCACTGCATCCCCAGTGGTGCCAGTGCACTCTCTGGACTCACCGCACCGCATCCCCAGTGGTGCCAGTGCACTCTCTGGAGTAACTCCAGTGCATCACCAGTGGTGCCAGTGCACTCTCTGGACTCACTGCACTGCATCCCCAGTGGTGCCAGTGCACTCTCTGGACTCACTGCACTGCATCCCCAGTGGTGCCAGAGCACTCTCTGGACTCACTGCAGTGCATCCCCAGTGGTGCCAGTGCACTCTCTGGACTCACTGCACTGCATCCCCAGTGGTGCCAGTGCACACTCTGGACCCACTGCACTGCATCCCCAGTGGTGCCAGTGCACTCTCTGGACTCCCGGCACCGCATCCCCAGTGGTGCCAGTGCACTCTCTGTGCTCACTGCAGTGCATCACCAGTGGTGCCAGTGCACTCTCTTGACTCACTGCACTGCATCCCCAGTGGTGCCAGTGCACTCACTGGATTCACTGCACTGTATCGCCAGTGGTGCTAGTGCACTCTCTGGACTCACTGCAGTGCATCCCCAGTGGTACCAGTGCACTCTCTGGACTCACTGAAGTGCATTCTCAGTGGTGCCAGTGCACTCTGTGGACTCACTGCAGTGCATCCCCAGTGGTGCCAGTGCGCTCTCTGGACTCACTGCAGTGCATCCCCAGTGGTGCCAGTGCACTCTCTGGACTCACTGCACTGCATCCCCAGTGCTGCCAGTGCACTCTCTGGACTCACTGCACTGCATCCCCAGTGGTGCCAGTGCACTCTCTGGACTCACTGCACTGCATCCCCAGTGGTGCCAGTGCACTCTCTGGACTCACTGCAGTGCATCCCCAGTGGTGCCAGTGCACTCTCTGGACTCACTGCACTGCATCCCCAGTGGTACCAGTGCACTCTGTGGACTCACTGCAGTGCATCCCCAGTGGTGCCAGTGCACTCTCTGGACTCACTGCACTGCATCCCCAGTGGTGCCAATGCACTCTCTGGACTCACTGCACTGCATCCCCAGTGGTGCCAGTGCACTCTCTGGACTCACTGCACTGCATCCCAAGTGGTGCCAGTGCACTCTCTCGAGTCACTGCACTACATCCCCAGTGGTGCCAGTGCACTCTCTGGACTCACTGTACTGCATCATCAGTGGTGCCAGTGCACTCTCTGGACTCACTGCAGTGCATCCCCAGTGGTGCCAGTGCACTCTCTGGACTCACTGCACTGCATCCCCAGTGGTGCCAGTGCACTTACTGGACTCACTATACTGCATCACCAGTGGTGCCAGTGCACTCTCTGGACTCACCAAAGGGCATTCTCAGTGGTGCCAGTGCACTCTCTGGACTCACTGCACCGCATCCCCAGTGGTGCCAGTGCACTCTCTGGAGTAACTGCAGTGCATCACCAGTGGTGCCAGTGCACTCTCTGGACTCACTGCACTGCATCCCCAGTGGTGCCAGTGCACTCTCTGGACTCACTGCACTGCATCCCCAGTGGTGCCAGAGCACTCTCTGGACTCACTGCAGTGCATCCCCAGTGGTGCCAGTGCACTCTCTGGACTCACTGCACTGCATCCCCAGTGGTGCCACTGCACTCTCTGGACTCACTGCACTGCATCCCCAGTGGTGCCAGTGCACTCCCTGCACTCACTGCACTGCATCCCCAGTGGTGCCAGTGCACTCTCTGGACTCACTTCAGTGCATCACCAGTGGTGCCAGTGCACTCTCTGGACTAACTGCAGTGCATCCCCAGTGGTGCCAGTGCACTCTCTGGACTCACTGAAGTGCATCCCCCGTGGTGCCAGTGCGATCTCTGGACTCACTGCACTGCATTCCCAGTGGTGCCAGTGCACACTCTGGACTCACTGCACTGCATCCCCATTGGTGCCAGTGCACTCTCTGGACTCACTGCAGTGCATCCCCAGTGTTGCCAGTGCACTCTCTGGACTCACTGCACTGCATCCCCAGTGGTGCTAGTGCACTCTGTGGACTCACTGCATTGCATCCCCAGTGGTGCCAGAGCACTCTCTGGACTCACTGCACTGCATCCCCAGTGGAGCCAGTGCACTCTCTGGACTCACTGCACTGCATCCCCAGTGGTGCCAGTGCACTCTCTGGACTCACTGCACTGCATCCCCAGTGGTGCCAGTGCTATCCCTGGACTCACTGTAGTGCATCCCCAGTGGTGCCAGTGCACTCTCTGGACTCACTGCAGTGCATCCCCAGTGGTGCCAGTGCACTCTCTGGACTCACTGAAGTGCATTCTCAGTGGTGCCAGTGCACTCTCTGGACTCACTGCAGTGCATCCCCAGTGGTGCCAGTGAACTCACTGGACTCACTGCACTGCATCCCCAGTGGTGCCAGTGCACTCTCTGGACTCACTGCAGGGCATCCCCAGTGGTGCCAGAGCACTCTCTGGACTCACTGCACTGCATCATCAGTGGTGCCAGTGCTATCCCTGGACTCACTGTAGTGCATCCCCAGTGGTGCCAGTGCACTCTCTGGACTCACTGCAGGGCATCCCCAGTGGTGCCAGTGCACTCTCTGGACTCACTGCAGTGCATCCCCAGTGGTGCCAGTGCACTTTCTGGACTCACTGCAGTGCATCCCCAGTGCTGCCAGTGCACTCTCTGGACTCACTGCAGGGCATCCCCGGTGGAGCCAGTGCACTCTCAGGACTCACTGCAGTGCATCCCCAGTGGTGACATGGCACTCTCTGGCGTCACTGCACTGCATCCCCCGTGGTGCAAGTGCACTCTCTGGACTCACTGGAGTGCATCACCTGTGGTGCCAGTGCACTCTCTGGACTCACTGCACTGCATCCCCAGTGCTGCCAGTGCACTCTCTGGACTCACTGCACTTCATCACCTGTGGTGCCAGTGCACTCTCTGGACTCACTGCACCTCATCCGCAGTGTTGCCAGTGCACTCTCTAGAGTCACTGTGCTGCATCCCCAGTTGTGCCAGTGCACTCTCTGGACTCACTGCACTGCATCCCCAGTGGTGCCAGTGCACTCTCTGGAGTCACTGCAGTGCATCCCCAGTGGTGCCAGTGCACTCTCTGGACTCGCGTCACTGCATCCCCAGTGGTGCCAGTGCACTCTCTGGACTCACTGAAGTGCATCCCCAGTGGTGCCAGTGCACTCTCTGGACTCACTGCAGTGCATCCCCAGTGGTGCTAGTGCACTCTGGACTCACTGCAGTGCATCCCCAGTAGTGCCAGTGCACTCTCTGGACTCACTGCACTGCATCCCCAGTGGTGCCAGTGCACTCTCTGGACTCACTGTACTGCATCCCCAGTGGTGCCAGTGCACTCTCTGGACTCACCGCACTGCACCCTGAGTGGTGCCAGTTCACTCTCTGGACTCACTGAAGGGCATTCTCAGTGGTGCCAGTGCACTCTCTGGACTCACTGCAGTGCATCCCCAGTGGTGCCAGTACACTCACTGGACTGACTGCACTGCATCCCCAGTGGTGCCAGTGCACTCTCTGGACTCACCGCACCGCATCCCCAGTGGTGCCAGTGCACTCTCTGGAGTAACTGCAGTGCATCACCAGTGGTGCCAGTGCACTCTCTGGACTCACTGCACTGCATCCCCATTGGTGCCAGTGCACTCTCTGGACTCACTGCACTGCATCCCCAGTGGTGCCAGAGCACTCTCTGGACTCACTGCAGTGCATCCCCAGTGGTGCCAGTGCACTCTCTGGACTCACTGCAGTGCATCCCCAGTGGTGCCAGTGCACTCTCTGGACTCACTGCACTGCATCCCCAGTGGTGCCAGTGCACTCTCTGGACTCCCGGCACCGCATCCCCAGTGGTGCCAGTGCACTCTCTGTGGTCACTGCAGTGCATCCCCAGTGGTGCCAGTGCACTCTCTTGACTCACTGCACTGCATCCCCAGTGGTGCCAGTGCACTCACTGGACTCACTGCACTGCATCCCCAGTGGTGCCAGTGCACTCTCTGGACTCACTGCACTGCATCCCAAGTGGTGCCAGTGCACTCTCTGGACTCACTGCACTGCATCACCTGTGGTGCCAGTGCACTCTCTGGACTCACTGCACTGCATCATCAGTGGTGCCAGTGCACTCTCTGGAGTGACTGCACTGCATCACCTGTGGTGCCAGTGCACTCTCTGGACTCACTGCACTGCATCATCAGTGGTGCCAGTGCACTCTCTGGAGTGACTGCAGTGCATCCCAAGTGGTGCCAGTGCACTCTCTGGACTCACTGCACTACATCCCCAGTGGTGCCAGTGCGCTCACTGGACTCACTGTACTGCATCATCAGTGGTGCCAGTGCACTCTCTGGAGTGACTGCAGTGCATCCCCAGTGGTGCCAGTGCACTCTCTGGACTCACTGCACTGCATCCCCAGTGGTGCCAATGCACTCTCTGGACTCACTGCACTGCATCCCCAGTGGTGCCAGTGCACTCACTGGACTCACTGCACTGCATCCCCAGTGGTGCCAGTGCACTCTCTGGACTCACTGCACTGCATCCCCAGTGGTGCCAGTGCACTCTCTCGAGTCACTGCACTACATCCCCAGTGGTGCCAGTGCACTCACTGGACTCACTGTACTGCATTCCCAGTGGTGCTAGTGCACTCTCTGGACTCACTTACGTGCATCCCCAGTGGTGCCAGAGCACTCTCTGGACTCACTGCACTGCATCCCCAGTGGTGCCAGTGCACTCTCTGGACTCACTGCACTGCATCCCCAGTATTGCCAGTGCACTCTCTGGACTCACTGCAGTGCATCCCCAGTGGTGCCAGTGCACTCTCTGGACTCACTGCACTGCATCCCCAGTGGTGCCACTGCACTCTCTGGACTCACTGCACTGCATGTCCAGTGGTGCCAGTGCACTCTCTGCACTCACTGCACTGCATCCCCAGTGGTGCCAGTGCACTCACTGGACTCACTGCAGTGCATACCCTCTGGTGCCAGTGCACTCTCTGGACTCACTGCACTGCATCCCCAGTGGTGTCAGTGCACTCTCTGGACTCACTGCAGTGCATCCCCAGTGGTGCCAGTGCACTCTCTGGACTCACTGAAGTGCATCCCCAGTGGTGCCAGTGCACTCTCTGGACTCACTGCACTGCATCCCCAGTGGTGCCAGAGCACTCTCTGGACTCACTGCACTGCATCCTCTGTGCTGCCAGTGCACTCTCTGGACTCACTGCACTGCATCCCCAGTGGTGCCAGTGCACTCTCTGGACTCACTGTACTGCATCCCCAGTGGAGCGCGTGCACTCTCTGGACTCACTGAAGTGCATCCCCAGTGGTGCCAGTGCACTCTCTGGACTCACTGCACTGCATCCCCAGTGGTGCTAGTGCACTCTGTGGACTCACTGCAGTGCATCCCCAGTGGTGCCAGTGCACTCTCTGGACTCACTGAAGGGCATTATCAGTGGTGCCAGTGCACTCTCTGGACTCACTGCAGTGCATCCCCAGTGGTGCCAGTACACTCTGTGGACTGACTGCACTGCATCCCCAGTGGTGCCAGTGCACTCTCTGGACTCACCGCACCGCATCCCCAGTGGTGCCAGTGCACTCTCTGGACTCACTGCACTGCATCCCCAGTGGTGCCAGAGCACTCTCTGGACTCACTGCAGTGTATCCCCAGTGGTGCCAGTGCACTCTCTGGACTCACTGCACTGCATCCCCAGTGGTGCCAGTGCACTCTCTGGACTCCCGGCACCGCATCCCCAGTGGTGCCAGTGCACTCTCTGGGCTCACTGCAGTGCATCCCCAGTGGTGCCAGTGCACTCTCTGGACTCACTGCAGTGCATCCCCAGTGGTGCCAGTGCACTCACTGGATTCACTGCACTGCATCCCCAGTGGTGCCAGAGCACTCTCTGGACTCACTGCAGTGCATCCCCAGTGGTGCCAGTGCACTCTCTGGACTCACTGCACTGCATCCCCAGTGGTACCAGTGCACTCTGTGGACTCACTGCAGTGCATCCCCAGTGGTGCCAATGCACTCTCTGGACTCACTGCACTGCATCCGCAGTGGTGCCAATGCACTCTCTGGACTCACTGCACTGCATCCCCAGTGGTGCCAGTGCACTCTCTGGACTCACTGAAGTGCATCCCCAGTGGTGCCAGTGCACTCTCTGGAGTCACTGCACTGCATCCCCAGTGGTGCTAGTGCACTCTGTGGACTCACTGCAGTGCATCACCAGTGGTGCCAGTGCACTCTCTGGACTCACTGAAGGGCATTCTCAGTGGTGCCAGTGCACTCTCTGGACTCACTGCAGTGCATCCCCAGTGGTGCCAGTACACTCACTGGACTGACTGCACTGCATCCCCAGTGGTGCCAGTGCACTCTCTGGACTCACCGCACCGCATCCCCAGTGGTGCCAGTGCACTCTCTGGAGTAACTCCAGTGCATCACCAGTGGTGCCAGTGCACTCTCTGGACTCACTGCACTGCATCCCCAGTGGTGCCAGTGCACTCTCTGGACTCACTGCACTGCATCCCCAGTGGTGCCAGAGCACTCTCTGGACTCACTGCAGTGCATCCCCAGTGGTGCCAGTGCACTCTCTGGACTCACTGCACTGCATCCCCAGTGGTGCCAGTGCACACTCTGGACCCACTGCACTGCATCCCCAGTGGTGCCAGTGCACTCTCTGGACTCCCGGCACCGCATCCCCAGTGGTGCCAGTGCACTCTCTGTGCTCACTGCAGTGCATCACCAGTGGTGCCAGTGCACTCTCTTGACTCACTGCACTGCATCCCCAGTGGTGCCAGTGCACTCACTGGATTCACTGCACTGTATCGCCAGTGGTGCTAGTGCACTCTCTGGACTCACTGCAGTGCATCCCCAGTGGTACCAGTGCACTCTCTGGACTCACTGAAGTGCATTCTCAGTGGTGCCAGTGCACTCTGTGGACTCACTGCAGTGCATCCCCAGTGGTGCCAGTGCGCTCTCTGGACTCACTGCAGTGCATCCCCAGTGGTGCCAGTGCACTCTCTGGACTCACTGCACTGCATCCCCAGTGCTGCCAGTGCACTCTCTGGACTCACTGCACTGCATCCCCAGTGGTGCCAGTGCACTCTCTGGACTCACTGCACTGCATCCCCAGTGGTGCCAGTGCACTCTCTGGACTCACTGCAGTGCATCCCCAGTGGTGCCAGTGCACTCTCTGGACTCACTGCACTGCATCCCCAGTGGTACCAGTGCACTCTGTGGACTCACTGCAGTGCATCCCCAGTGGTGCCAGTGCACTCTCTGGACTCACTGCACTGCATCCCCAGTGGTGCCAATGCACTCTCTGGACTCACTGCACTGCATCCCCAGTGGTGCCAGTGCACTCTCTGGACTCACTGCACTGCATCCCAAGTGGTGCCAGTGCACTCTCTCGAGTCACTGCACTACATCCCCAGTGGTGCCAGTGCACTCTCTGGACTCACTGTACTGCATCATCAGTGGTGCCAGTGCACTCTCTGGACTCACTGCAGTGCATCCCCAGTGGTGCCAGTGCACTCTCTGGACTCACTGCACTGCATCCCCAGTGGTGCCAGTGCACTTACTGGACTCACTATACTGCATCACCAGTGGTGCCAGTGCACTCTCTGGACTCACCAAAGGGCATTCTCAGTGGTGCCAGTGCACTCTCTGGACTCACTGCACCGCATCCCCAGTGGTGCCAGTGCACTCTCTGGAGTAACTGCAGTGCATCACCAGTGGTGCCAGTGCACTCTCTGGACTCACTGCACTGCATCCCCAGTGGTGCCAGTGCACTCTCTGGACTCACTGCACTGCATCCCCAGTGGTGCCAGAGCACTCTCTGGACTCACTGCAGTGCATCCCCAGTGGTGCCAGTGCACTCTCTGGACTCACTGCACTGCATCCCCAGTGGTGCCACTGCACTCTCTGGACTCACTGCACTGCATCCCCAGTGGTGCCAGTGCACTCCCTGCACTCACTGCACTGCATCCCCAGTGGTGCCAGTGCACTCTCTGGACTCACTTCAGTGCATCACCAGTGGTGCCAGTGCACTCTCTGGACTAACTGCAGTGCATCCCCAGTGGTGCCAGTGCACTCTCTGGACTCACTGAAGTGCATCCCCCGTGGTGCCAGTGCGATCTCTGGACTCACTGCACTGCATTCCCAGTGGTGCCAGTGCACACTCTGGACTCACTGCACTGCATCCCCATTGGTGCCAGTGCACTCTCTGGACTCACTGCAGTGCATCCCCAGTGTTGCCAGTGCACTCTCTGGACTCACTGCACTGCATCCCCAGTGGTGCTAGTGCACTCTGTGGACTCACTGCATTGCATCCCCAGTGGTGCCAGAGCACTCTCTGGACTCACTGCACTGCATCCCCAGTGGAGCCAGTGCACTCTCTGGACTCACTGCACTGCATCCCCAGTGGTGCCAGTGCACTCTCTGGACTCACTGCAGTGCATCCCCAGTGGAGCCCGTGCACTCTCTGGACTCACTGAAGTGCATCCCCAGTGGTGCAGGTGCAATCTCTTGACTCACTGCAGTGCATCCCCAGTGGTGCCAGTGCACTCTCTGGACTCACTGCACTGCATCGCCAGTGGTGCCAGAGCACTCTCTGGACTCACTGCACTGCATCCCCAGTGGTGCCAGTGCACTCTCTGGACTCACTGTACTGCATCCCCAGAGGTGCCAGTGCACTCTCTGGACTCACTGCAGTGCATCCCCAGTGGAGCCCGTGCACTCTCTGGACTCACTGAAGTGCATCCCCAGTGGTGCCAGTGCACTCTCTGGACTCACTGCACTGCATCCCCAGTGGTGCCAGTGCACTCTCTGGACTCACTGCAGTGCATCCCCAGTGGTGCCAGTGCACTCTCTGGACTCACTGAAGTGCATTCTCAGTGGTGCCAGTGCACTCTCTGAACTCACTGCAGTGCATCCCCAGTGGTGCCAGTACACTCACTGGACTGACTGCACTGCATCCACAGTGGTGCTAGTGCACTCTCTGGACTCACTGCACTGCATCGCCAGTGGTGCCAGAGCACTCTCTGGACTCACTGCAGTGCATCCCCAGTGGTGCCAGTGCACTCTCTGGACTCACTGTACTGCATCCCCAGTGGTGCCAGTGCACTCTGTGGACTCACTGCTGTGCATCCCCATTGGTGTCAGTGCACTCTCTGGACTCACTGCACTGCATCCCCAGTGGTGCCAGTGCACTCTCTGGACTCACTGCACTGCATCCCCAGTGGTGCAAGTGCACTCTCTGGACTCACTGCACTGCATCCCAAGTGGTGCCAATGCACTCTCTGGACTCACTGCAGTGCATCCCCGGTGGTGCCAGTACACTCACTGGACTCACTGCACTGCATCCCCAGTGGTGCCAGTGCAGTCTCTGCACTCACTGAAGTGAATCTCCAGTGGTGCCAGTGAACTCTCTGGACTCACTGCAGTGCATCCCCAGTGGTGCCAGTGCACTCTCTGGACTCAATGCACTGCATCCCCAGTGGTGCCAGTGCACTCTCTGGACTCACTGTACTGCATCCCCAGTGTTGCCAGTGCACTCTCTGGACTCACTGCACTGCATCTCCAATGGTGCCAGTGCACTCTCTGGACTCACTGCACTGCATCCCCAGTGGTGCCAGTGCACTCTCTGGACTCACTGAAGTGCATCCCCATTGGTGCCAGTGCACTCTCTGGACTCACTGCACTGCATCCCCAGTGGTGCCAGTGCACTCTCTGGACTCACTGCACTGCATCCCCAGTGGTGCAAGTGCACTCTCTGGACTCACTGCAGTGCATCCCAAGTGGTGCCAATGCACTCTCTGGACTCACTGCAGTGCATCCCCAGTGGTGCCAGTACACTCACTGGACTCACTGCACTGCATCCCCAGTGGTGCCAGTGCAGTCTCTGCACTCACTGAAGTGCATCTCCAGTGGTGCCAGCGAACTCTCTGGACTCACTGCAGTGCATCCCCAGTGGTGCCAGTGCACTCTCTGGACTCACTGCACTGCATCCCCAGTTGTGCCAGTGCACTCTCTGGACTCACTGCACTGCATCCCCAGTGGTGCCAGTGCACTATCTGGACTCACTGCACTGCATCTCCAATGGTGCCAGTGCACTCTCTGGACTCACTGCACTGCATCCCCAGTGGTGCCAATGCACTCTCTGGACTCACTGCTGTGCATCCCCAGTGGTGCCAGTGCACTCTCTGGACTCACTGTACTGCATCCCCAGTGGTGCCAGTGCACTCTCTGGACTCACTGCACTGCATCCCCAGTGGTGCCAGTGCACTCTGTGGACTCACAGCTGTGCATCCCCAGTGGTGCCAGTGCACTCTCTGGACTCACTGCACTGCATCCCCAGTGGTGTCAGTGCACTCTCTGGACTCACTGCACTGCATCCCCAGTGGTGCAAGTGCACTCTCTGGACTCACTGCAGTGCATCCCAAGTGGTGCCAATGCACTCTCTGGACTCACTGAAGTGCATCCCCAGTGGTGCCAGTACACTCACTGGACTCACTGCACCGCATCCCCAGTGGTGCCAGTGCAGTCTCTGCACTCACTGAAGTGCATCTCCAGTGGTGCCAGTGAACTCTCTGGACTCACTGCACTGCATCCCCAGTGGTGCCAGTGCACTCTCTGGACTCACTGCACTGCATCCCCAGTGGTGCCAGTGCACTCTCTGGACTCACTGCACTGCATCCCCAGTGGTGCCAGTGCAGTCTCTGGACTCACTGCACTGCATCCCCAGTGGTGCCAATGCACTCTCTGGACTCACTGCTGTGCATCCCCAGTGGTGCCAGTGCACTCTCTGGACTCACTGTACTGCATCCCCAGTGGTGCCAGTGCACTCTCTGGACTCACTGCACTGCATCCCCAGTGGTGCCAGGGCACTCTCTGGACTCACTGCACTGCATCCCCAGTGGTACTAGTGCACTCTCTGGACTTGCTGCACTGCATCCCCAGTGGTGCCAGTGCACTCTCTGGACTCACTGCACTGCATCCCCAGTGTTGCCAGTGCACTCTCTGGACTCACTGCACTGCATCCCCAGTGGAGCCCGTGCACTCTCTGGACTCACTGCACTGCATCCCCAGTGGTGCCAGTGCACTCTCTGGACTCACTGCAGTGCATCCCCAGTGGTGCCAGAGCACTCTTTGGACTCACTGAAGTGCATTCTCAGTGGTGCAAGTGCACTCTCTGGACTCACTGCACTGCATCCCCAGTGGTGCCAGTGCGCTCTCTGGACTCACTGAAGTGCATCCCCAGTGGTGCCAGTGCACTCTCTGGACTCACTGTACTGCATCCCCAGTGGTGACAGTGCACTCCCTGGACTCACTGCACTGCATCCCCAGTGGTGCCAGGGCACTCTCTGGACTCACTGCACTGCATCCCCAGTGGTACCAGTGCACTCTCTGGACTCGCTGCACTGCATCCCCAGTGGTGCCAGTGGACTCTCTGGACTCACTGCACTGCATCCCTAGTGTTGCCAGTGCACTCTCTGGACTCACTGCACTGCATCCCCAGTGGAGCCCGTGCACTCTCTGGACTCACTGTACTGCATCCCCAGTGGTGCCAGTGCACTCTCTGGACTCACTGCAGTGCATCCCCAGTGGTGCCAGTGCACTCTCTGGACTCACTGCACTGCATCCCCAGTGGTGCCAGTGCACTCTCTGCACTCACTGAAGTGCATCTCCAGTGGTGCCAGTGAACTCTCTGGACTCACTGCACTGCATCCCCAGTGGTGCCAGTGCACTCTCTGGACTCACTGCACTGCATCCCCAGTGGTGCCAGTGCACTATCTGGACTCACTGCACTGCATCTCCAATGGTGCCAGTGCACTCTCTGGACTCACTGCACTGCATCCCCAGTGGTGCCAATGCACTCTCTGGACTCACTGCTGTGCATCTCCAGTGGTGCCAGTGCACTCTCTGGACTCACTGCACTGCATCCCCAGTGGTGCCAGTGCACTCTGTGGACTCACTGCTGTGCATCCCCATTGGTGTCAGTGCACTCTCTGGACTCACTGCACTGCATCCCCAGTGGTGCCAGGGCACTCTCTGGACTCACTGCACTGCATCCCCAGTGGTGCAAGTGCACTCTCTGGACTCACTGCACTGCATCCCAAGTGGTGCCAATGCACTCTCTGGACTCACTGCAGTGCATCCCCAGTGGTGCCAGTACACTCACTGGACTCACTGCACTGCATCCCCAGTGGTGCCAGTGCAGTCTCTGCACTCACTGAAGTGAATCTCCAGTGGTGCCAGTGAACTCTCTGGACTCACTGCAGTGCATCCCCAGTGGTGCCAGTGCACTCTCTGGACTCACTGCACTGCATCCCCAGTGGTGCCAGTGCACTCTCTGGACTCACTGCACTGCATCTCCAATGGTGCCAGTGCACTCTCTGGACTCACTGCACTGCATCCCCAGTGGTGCCAGTGCACTCTGTGGACTCACTGAAGTGCATCCCCATTGGTGCCAGTGCGCTCTCTGGACTCACTGCACTGCATCCCCAGTGGTGCCAGTGCACTCTCTGGACTCACTGCACTGCATCCCCAGTGGTGCAAGTGCACTCTCTGGACTCACTGCAGTGCATCCCAAGTGGTGCCAATGCACTCTCTGGACTCACTGCAGTGCATCCCCAGTGGTGCCAGTACACTCACTGGACTCACTGCACTGCATCCCCAGTGGTGCCAGTGCAGTCTCTGCACTCACTGAAGTGCATCTCCAGTGGTGCCAGTGAACTCTCTGGACTCACTGCACTGCATCCCCAGTGGTGCCAGTGCACTCTCTGGACTCACTGCACTGCATCCCCAGTGGTGCCAGTGCACTATCTGGACTCACTGCACTGCATCTCCAATGGTGCCAGTGCACTCTCTGGACTCACTGCACTGCATCCCCAGTGGTGCCAATGCACTCTCTGGACTCACTGCTGTGCATCTCCAGTGGTGCCAGTGCACTCTCTGGACTCACTGTACTGCATCCCCAGTGGTGCCAGTGCACTCTCTGGACTCACTGCACTGCATCCCCAGTGGTGCCAGTGCACTCTGTGGACTCACTGCTGTGCATCCCCATTGGTGCCAGTGCACTCTCTGGACTCACTGCACTGCATCCCCAGTGGTGTCAGTGTACTCTCTGGACTCACTGCACTGCATCCCCAGTGGTGCAAGTGCACTCTCTGGACTCACTGCAGTGCATCCCAAGTGGTGCCAATGCACTCTCTGGACTCACTGCAGTGCATCCCCAGTGGTGCCAGTACACTCACTGGACTCACTGCACCGCATCCCCAGTGGTGCCAGTGCAGTCTCTGCACTCACTGAAGTGCATCTCCAGTGGTGCCAGTGAACTCTCTGGACTCACTGCAGTGCATCCCCAGTGGTGCCAGTGCACTCTCTGGACTCACTGCACTGCATCCCCAGTGGTGCCAGTGCACTCTCTGGACTCACTGCACTGCATCCCCAGTGGTGCCAGTGCACTCTCTGGACTCACTGCACTGCATCCCCAGTGGTGCCAATGCACTCTCTGGACTCACTGCTGTGCATCCCCAGTGGTGCCAGTGCACTCTCTGGACTCACTGTACTGCATCCCCAGTGGTGCCAGTGCACTCTCTGGACTCACTGCACTGCATCCCCAGTGGTGCCAGGGCACTCTCTGGACTCACTGCACTGCATCCCCAGTGGTACCAGTGCACTCTCTGGACTTGCTGCACTGCATCCCCAGTGGTGCCAGTGCACTCTCTGGACTCACTGCACTGCATCCCCAGTGTTGCCAGTGCACTCTCTGGACTCACTGCACTGCATCCCCAGTGGAGCCCGTGCACTCTCTGGACTCACTGCACTGCATCCCCAGTGGTGCCAGTGCACTCTCTGGACTCACTGCAGTGCATCCCCAGTGGTGCCAGTGCACTCTTTGGACTCACTGAAGTGCATTCTCAGTGGTGCCAGTGCACTCTCTGGACTCACTGCACTGCATCCCCAGTGGTGCCAGTGCGCTCTCTGGACTCACTGAAGTGCATCCCCAGTGGTGCCAGTACACTCTCTGGACTCACTGAAGGGCATTCTCAGTGGTGCCAGTGCACTCTCTGGACTCACTGCAGTGCATCCCCAGTGGTGCCAGTGCACTCTCTGGACTCACCGCACCGCATCCCCAGTGGTGCCAGTGCACTCTCTGGAGTAACTGCAGTGCATCACCAGTGGTGCCAGTGCACTCTCTGGACTCACTGCACTGCATCCCCAGTGGTGCCAGAGCACTCTCTGGACTCACTGCACTGCATCCCCAGTGGTGCCAGTGCACTCTCTGGACTCACTGCACTGCATCCCCAGTGGTGCCAGAGCACTCTCTGGACTCACTGCACTGCATCCCCAGTGGTGCCAGTGCACTCTGTGGACTCACTGCTGTGCATCCCCATTGGTGCCAGTGCACTCTCTGGACTCACTGCACTGCATCCCCAGTGGTGTCAGTGCACTCTCTGGACTCACTGCACTGCATCCCCAGTGGTGCAAGTGCACTCTCTGGACTCACTGCAGTGCATCCCAAGTGGTGCCAATGCACTCTCTGGACTCACTGCAGTGCATCCCCAGTGGTGCCAGTACACTCACTGGACTCACTGCACCGCATCCCCAGTGGTGCCAGTGCAGTCTCTGCACTCACTGAAGTGCATCTCCAGTGGTGCCAGTGAACTCTCTGGACTCACTGCAGTGCATTCCCAGTGGTGCCAGTGCACTCTCTGGACTCACTGCACTGCATCCCCAGTGGTGCCAGTGCACTCTCTGGACTCACTGCACTGCATCCCCAGTGGTGCCAGTGCACTCTCTGGACTCACTGCACTGCATCCCCAGTGGTGCCAATGCACTCTCTGGACTCACTGCTGTGCATCCCCAGTGGTGCCAGTGCACTCTCTGGACTCACTGTACTGCATCCCCAGTGGTGCCAGTGCACTCTCTGGACTCACTGCACTGCATCCCCAGTGGTGCCAGGGCACTCTCTGGACTCACTGCACTGCATCCCCAGTGGTACCAGTGCACTCTCTGGACTTGCTGCACTGCATCCCCAGTGGTGCCAGTGCACTCTCTGGACTCACTGCACTGCATCCCCAGTGTTGCCAGTGCACTCTCTGGACTCACTGCACTGCATCCCTAGTGGAGCCCGTGCACTCTCTGGACTCACTGCACTGCATCCCCAGTGGTGCCAGTGCACTCTCTGGACTCACTGCAGTGCATCCCCAGTGCTGCCAGTGCACTCTTTGGACTCACTGAAGTGCATTCTCAGTGGTGCAAGTGCACTCTCTGGACTCACTGCACTGCATCCCCAGTGGTGCCAGTGCGCTCTCTGGACTCACTGAAGTGCATCCCCAGTGGTGCCAGTACACTCTCTGGACTCACTGAAGGGCATTCTCAGTGGTGCCAGTGCACTCTCTGGACTCACTGCAGTGCATCCCCAGTGGTGCCAGTGCACTCTCTGGACTCACCGCACCGCATCCCCAGTGGTGCCAGTGCACTCTCTGGAGTAACTGCAGTGCATCACCAGTGGTGCCAGTGCACTCTCTGGACTCACTGCACTGCATCCCCAGTGGTGCCAGAGCACTCTCTGGACTCACTGCACTGCATCCCCAGTGGTGCCAGTGCACTCTCTGGACTCACTGCACTGCATCCCCAGTGGAGCCAGTGCGATCTCTGGACTCTCTGCACTGCATCCCCAGTGGTGCAAGTGCACTCTCTGGACTCACTGCAGTGCATCCCAATTGGTGCCAATGCACTCTCTGGACTCACTGCAGTGCAACCCCAGTGGTGCCAGTACACTCACTGGACTCACTGCACTGCATCCCCAGTGGTGCCAGTGCACTCACTGGACTCACTGTACTGCATCATCAGTGGTGCCAGTGCACTCTCTGGACTCACTGCAGTGCATCCCCAGTGGAGCCCGTGCACTCTGTGGACTCACTGCAGTGCATCCCCAGTGGTGCCAGTGCACTCTCTGGACTCACTGAAGGGCATCCCCAGTGGTGCCAGTACACTCACTGAACTGACTGCACTGCATCCCCAGTGGTGCTAGTGGACTCTCTGGACTCACTGCACTGCATCTCCAGTGGTGCCAGAGCACTCTCTGGACTCACTGCAGTGCATCCCCAGTGGTGCCAGTGCACTCTCTGGACTCACTGTACTGCATCCCCAGTGGTGCCAGTGCACTCTGTGGACTCACTGCTGTGCATCCCCATTGGTGCCAGTGCACTCTCTGGACTCATTGCACTGCATCCCCAGTGGTGCAAGTGCACTCTCTGGACTCACTGCAGTGCATCCCAATTGGTGCCAATGAACTCTCTGGACTCACTGCAGTGCAACCCCAGTGGTGCCAGTACACTCACTGGACTCACTGCACTGCATCCCCAGTGGTGCCAGTGCACTCACTGGACTCACTGTACTGCATCATCAGTGGTGCCAGTGCACTCTCTGGACTCACTGCAGTGCATCCCCAGTGGTGCCAGTGCACTCTCTGGACTCACTACACTGCATCCCCAGTGGTGCCAGTGCACTCACTGGACTCACTATACTGCATCACCGGTGGTGCCAGTGCACTCTCTGGACTCACCAAAGGGCATTCTCAGTGGTGCCAGTGCACTCTCTGGACTCACTGCAGTGCATCACCAGTGGTTCCAGTGCACTCTCTGGACTCACTGCAGTGCATCCCCAGTGGTGCCAGTGCACTCTCTGGACTCACTGCAGTGCATCACCAGTGGTGCCAGTGCACTCTCTCGACTCACTGCACTGCATCCCCAGTATTGCCAGTGCACTCTCTGGACTCACTGCACTGCATCCCCAGTGGTGCCAGAGCACTCTCTGGACTCACTGCACTGCATCCCCAGTGCTGCCTGTGCACTCTCTGGACTCACTGCACTGCATCCCCAGTGGTGCCAGTGCACTCTCTGGACTCATTGCAGTGCATCCCCAGTGGTGCCAGTGCACTCTTTGGACTCACTGAAGTGCATTCTCAGTGGTGCAAGTGCACTCTCTGGACTCACTGCACTGCATCCCCAGTGGTGCCAGTGCGCTCTCTGGCCTCACTGAAGTGCATCCCCAGTGGTGCCAGTACACTCTCTGGACTCACTGAAGGGCATTCTCAGTGGTGCCAGTGCACTCTCTGGACTCACTGCAGTGCATCCCCAGTGGTGCCAGTGCACTCTCTGGACTCACCGCACCGCATCCCCAGTGGTGCCAGTGCACTCTCTGGAGTAACTGCAGTGCATCACCAGTGGTGCCAGTGCACTCTCTGGACTCACTGCACTGCATCCCCAGTGGTGCCAGAGCACTCTCTGGACTCACTGCACTGCATCCCCAGTGGTGCCAGTGCACTCTCTGGACTCACTGCACTGCATCCCCAGTGGTGCCAGAGCACTCTCTGGACTCACTGCACTGCATCCCCAGTGGAGCCAGTGCGATCTCTGGACTCTCTGCACTGCATCCCCAGTGGTGCAAGTGCACTCTCTGGACTCACTGCAGTGCATCCCAATTGGTGCCAATGCACTCTCTGGACTCACTGCAGTGCAACCCCAGTGGTGCCAGTGCACTCTCTGGACTCACTGCAGTGCATCCCCAGTGGAGCCCGTGCACTCTCTGGACTCACTGCAGTGCATCCCCAGTGGTGCCAGTGCACTCTCTGGACTCACTGCACTGCATCCCCAGTGGTGCCAGTGCACTCACTGGACTCACTATACTGCATCACCAGTGGTGCCAGTGCACTCTCTGGACTCACCAAAGGGCATTCTCAGTGGTGCCAGTGCACTCTCTGGACTCACTGCAGTGCATCACCAGTGGTGCCAGTGCACTCTCTGGACTCACTGCAGTGCATCCCCAGTGGTGCCAGTGCACTCTCTGGAGTAACTGCAGTGCATCACCAGTGGTGCCAGTGCACTCTCTGGACTCACTGCACTGCATCCCCAGTGGTGCCAGTGCACTCTCTGGACTCACTGCACTGCATCCCCAGTGGTGCCAGAGCACTCTCTGGACTCACTGCACTGCATCCCCAGTGGTGCCAGTGCACTCTCTGGACTCACTGCACTGCATCCCCAGTGGTGCCACTGCACTCTCTGGACTCACTGCACTGCATCCGCAGTGGTGCCAGTGCACTCCCTGCACTCACTGCACTGCATCCCCAGTGGTGCCAGTGCACTCTCTGGACTCACTGCAGTGCATCCCCAGTGGTGCCAGTGCACTCTCTGGACTCACTTCAGTGCATCCCCAGTGGTGCCAGTGCACTCTCTGGACTCACTGCAGTGCATCCCCAGTGGTGCCAGTGCACTCTCTGGACTCACTGAAGTGCATCCCCCGTGGTGCCAGTGCGATCTCTGGACTCACTGCACTGCATTCCCAGTGGTGCCAGTGCATACTCTGGACTCACTGCACTGCATCCCCAGTGGTGCCAGTGCACTCTCTGTACTCACTGCAGTGCATCCCCAGTGTTGCCAGTGCACTCTATGGACTCACTGCACTGCATCCCCAGTGGTGCCAGTGCCCTCTCTGGACTCACTGCACTGCATCCCCAGTGGTGCTAGTGCACTCTGTGGACTCACTGCATTGCATCCCCAGTGGTGCCAGAGCACTCTCTGGACTCACTGCACTGCATCCCCAGTGGAGCCAGTGCACTCTCTGGACTCACTGCACTGCATCCCCAGTGGTGCCAGTGCACTCTCTGGACTCACTGCAGTGCATCCCCATTGGAGCCCGTGCACTCTCTGGACTCACTGAAGTGCATTCCCTCTGGTGCCAGTGCACTCTCTGGACTCACTGCACTGCATCCCCAGTGGTGCCAGTGCACTCTCTGGACTCACTGCACTGCATCCCCAGTGGTGCCAGTGCATTCTCTGGACTCACTGCAGTGCATCACCAGTGGTGCCAGTGCACTCTCTGGACTCACTGAGGTGCATCCCCAGTGGTGCAGGTGCAATCTCTGAACTCACTGCAGTGCATCCCCAGTGGTGCCAGTACACTCACTGGACTGACTGCACTGCATCCCCAGTGGTGCTAGTGCACTCTCTGGACTCACTGCACTGCATCGCCAGTGGTGCCAGAGCACTCTCTGGACTCACTGCAGTGCATCCCCAGTGGTGCCAGTGCACTCTCTGGACTCACTGTACTGCATCCCCAGTGGTGCCAGTGCACTCTGTGGACTCACTGCTGTGCATCCCCATTGGTGCCAGAGCACTCTCTGGACTCACTGCACTGCATCCCCAGTGGTGCCAGTGCACTCTCTGGACTCACTGCACTGCATCCCCAGTGGTGCCAGAGCACTCTCTGGACTCACTGCACTGCATCCCCAGTGGAGCCAGTGCGATCTCTGGACTCAGTGCACTGCATCCCCAGTGGTGCCAGTGCACTCTGTGGACTCACTGCAGTGCATCCCCAGTGGAGCCCGTGCACTCTGTGGACTCACTGCAGTGCATCCCCAGTGGTGCCAGTGCACTCTCTGGACTCACTGAAGGGCATCCCCAGTGGTGCCAGTACACTCACTGGACTGACTGCACTGCATCCCCAGTGGTGCTAGTGCACTCTCTGGACTCACTGCACTGCATCTCCAGTGGTGCCAGAGCGCTCTCTGGACTCACTGCAGTGCATCCCCAGTGGTGCCAGTTCACTCTCTGGACTCACTGTACTGCATCCCCATTGGTGCCAGTGTACTCTGTGGACTCACTGCTGTGCATCCCCATTGGTGCCAGTGCACTCTCTGGACTCACTGCACTGCATCCCCAGTGGTGCTAGTACACTCACTGGACTCACTGCACTGCATCCCCAGTGGTGCCAGTGCATACCCTGGACTCACTGCACTGCATCCCCAGTGGTGCCAGTGCACTCTCTGGACTCACTGAAGTGCATTCTCAGTGGTGCCAGTGCACTCTCTGGACTCACTGCGCTGCATCCCCAGTGGTGCCAGTACACTCACTGGACTCACTGCACTGCATCCCCAGTGGTGCCAGTGCACTCTCTGGACTCACTGCACTGCATCCCTAGTGGTGCCAGGGCACTCTCTGCAGACACTGCAGTGCATCCCCAGTGTTGCCAGTGCACTCTCTGGTCTCACTGCACTACTCCAGCCGCGGCAGTCGCTGCAGCCGCGGTAGCCCTCCAGCCTCGGCAGCCGCGGCAGCGGCGGCAGCCGCTCCAGCCGCGGCAGCCGCTCCGTCCGCGTCATACGCGGCAGACTCTCCAACCGCGGCAGCCGCTCCAGCCGCGGAAGCCGCGGCAGCCGCTCCAAACGCGGCAGGCGCTCCAACCGCGGCAACCGCTCCAGCCGTGGCAGCCGCTCCACTCGGTAGCGGCTGGAGCGGCTGCCGCGGCTAGAGCGGCTGGAGCGGCTGCCGCGGCTGGAGCTCCTGCCGCGTTTGGAGCGGTTACCGCGGCTGGAGCGGCTGGAGCGGCTGCCGTGGCTGGAGCGGCTACCGCGGCTGGAGGGGCTAACGCGGCTGGAGAGGCTGACGGGGTTGGAGCGTCTAGAGCGTCTGCCGCGGCTGGAGGGGCTACCGCGGCTGGAGCGGTTGACGCGGCTGGAGCGGAAACCGAGGCTGGAGCGCCACTCTCTGGACTCACGGCACTTCATCACCAGTGGTGCCAGTGCACTCTCTGGACTCACTGCACTGCATCACCAGTGGTGCCAGAGCACTCACTGGACTCACTGCACTGCATCCCCAGTGGTGCCAGTGCACTCTCTGGACTCACTGCACTGCATCCCCAGTGGCGCTAGTGCACTCTGTGGACTCACTGCAGTGCATCCCCAGTGGTGCCAGTGCACTCTCTGGACTCACTGCACTGCATCCCCAGTGGTGCCAGTGCACTCACTGGACTCACTGCAGTGCATTACCAGTGGTGCCAGTGCGCTCTCTGGACTCACTGCAGTGCATCCCCCGTGGTGCAAGTGCACTCTCTGGACTTACTGGAGTGCATCACCTGTGGTGCCAGTGCACTCTCTGGACTCACTGCAGTACATCCCCAGTGCTGCCAGTGCACTGTCTGGACTCACTGCAGGGCATCCCCAGTGGTGCCAGTGCACTCTCTGGACTCACTGCACTGCATCTCCAGTCCTGCCAGTGCACTCTCTGGACTCACTGCACTGCATCCCCAGTGGTGCCAGTGCACTCTCTGGGCTCACTGCAGGGCATCCACAGTGGTGCCAGTGCACTCTCTGGACTCACTGCACTGCATCCCCAGTGGTGCCAGTGCTATCCCTGGACTCACTGTAGTGCATCCCCAGTGGTGCCAGTGCACTCTCTGGACTCACTGCAGGGCATCCCCAGTGGTGCCAGTGCACTCTCTGGACTCACTGCAGTGCATCCCCAGTGGTGCCAGTGCACTCTCTGGACTCACTGCAGTGCATCCCCAGTAGTGCCAGTGCACTCTCTGGACTCACTGCACTGCATCCCCAGTGGTGCCAGTGCACTCTCTGGACTCACTGCACTGCATTCCCATTGGTGACAGTGAAGTCTTTGGACTCACTGCACTCCATCCCCACTGGTGCCTTTGCACTCCCTGGACTCACTGCACTGCTCCAGCCGTGGCAGCCGCTCCACTCGGTAGCGGCTGGAGCGGCTGTCGCGGCTGGAGCGGCTGGAGCGGCTGCCGCGGCTGGAGCGGCTGCCGCGGTTGGAGCGGCTGCCGCGGCTGGAGCGGCTGGAGCGGCTGCCGCGGCTGGAGCGGCTGGCGCGGCTGGAGGAGCTACCGCGTCTGGAGCGCTTAACGCGGCTGGAGCGGATTCCGAGGCTGGAGCGGATGCCGCGGCTGGTGCGGCTGGAGAGGCTGCCGCGGCTGGAGCAGTGCAGTGAGTCCAGAGAGTGCACTGGCACCTTGGGGATGCAGTGCAGTGAGTAAAGAGAGTGCACTGGCACCATGGGGGATGCAGTGCAGTGAGTCCAGAGAGTGTACTGGCACCACTGGGGATGCAGTGCAGTGAGTCCAGAGAGTGCACTGGCACCACTGGGGATGCAATGCAGTGAGTCCAGAGAGTGCACTGGCACCACTGGGCATGCAGTGCTGTGAGTCCAGAGAGTGCCCCGGCAACACTGGGAATGCACTACAGTGACTGCAGAGACTGCACTGACACCACTGCGGATGCAGTGCCGCGAGTCCAGAGAGTGCACTGGCACCACTGGGGATGCGGTGCCGGGAGTCCAGAGAGTGCTTTGGCACCACTGGGGATGCACTGCAGTGACTCCAGAGAGTGCACTGGCACTACTGGGGATGCAGTGCCGTGAGTCCAGAGAATGCACTGGCACCACTGGGGATACGGTGCCGGGAGTCCAGAGAGTGCACTGACACCACTGGGGATGCGGTGCCTGGAGTCCAGAGAGTGCACTGGCACCACTGGGGATGCAGTGCAGTGAGTCCACAGAGTGCACTGACACCAGTGGGAATGCGGTGCAGTGAGTCCAGAGAGTGCAAAGGCACCACTGGGGATGCACTGCAGTGAGTCCAGAGTGCACTAGCACCACTGGGGATGCAGAGCAGTGAGTCCAGAGAGTGCACTGGCACCACGGAGAATGCATTTCAGTGAGTCCAGAGAGTGCCGCTCCAGCCTCGGCATCCGCTCCAGCCGAGTCAACCTCGCGGTAGCCCCTCCAACCGCGGCAGACGCTCCAGCCGCGGCAGCCGCGGCAGCCGCTCCTGCCGCGGCAGCCGCTCCAGCCCCTCCAGCCGCGCCAGCCTCTCCATCCGCGGCAGCCGCTCCAGCCGCGGCAGCCGCTCCAGCCGCTCCAGCCGCGGCAGCCGCTCCAGCGGCTACCGTGTGGAGCGGCTGCCACGGCTGGAGGGCTACCGCGGCTGCAGCGGCTGCCGCGGCTGTAGCAGTGCAGTGAGTCCAGGGAGTGCACTGGCACCACTGGGGATGCAGCGCAGTGACTCCAGAGAGTGCACTGACACCACTGGGGATGCACTTCACTCAGTCCAGAGAGTGCACTGGCACCACTGGGGATGCACTGCAGTGAGTCCAGAGAGTGCACTGGCTCCAATGAGAATGCACTTCAGTGAGTCCAGAGAGTGCACTGGCACCACTGGGGATGCAGTGCAGTGAGTCCAGAGAGCGCACTGGCACCACTGGGGATGCCCTTCAGTGAGTCCAGAGAGGGCACTGGCACCACTGGGGATGCAGTGCAGAGAGTAAAGAGAGTGCACTGGCACCACTGGGGATGCAGTGCAGTGAGTCCAGAGAGTGCACTGGCTCCACTGAGAATGCACTTCAGTGAGTCCAGAGAGTGCACTGGCACCACTGGGGATGCAGTGCAGTGAGTGCAGAGAGTGCACTGGCACCACTGGACATGCAGTGCAGTGAGTCCAGAGAGTGCACTGGCACCACTGGGGATGCCCTGCAGTGAGTCCAGAGAGCGCACTGGCACCACAGGTGATGCACTCCAGTGAGTCCAGAGAGCGCACTGGCACCACTGGGGATGCACTGCCGTGAGTCCACAGAGTGCACTGGCACCACTGGGGATGCAGTGCAGTGAGTCCAGAGAGTGCGCTGGCACCACTGGGGATGCACTGCAGTGAGTCCAGAGAGTGCACTGCCACCATTGGGGATGCACTGCAGTGAGTCCAGAGAGTGCACTGGCACCACTGGGGATGCACTGCAGTGAGTCCAGAGAGTGCACTGGCTCCAATGAGAATGCACTTCAGTGAGTCCAGAGAGTGCACTGGCACCACTGGGGATGCAGTGCAGTGAGTCCAGAGAGTGCACTGGCACCACTGGGGATGCCCTGCAGTGAGTCCAGAGAGCGCACTGGCACCACTGGGGATGCACTTCAGTGAGTCCAGAGAGTGCACTGGCACCACTGGGGATGCAGTGCAGTGAGTGCAGAGAGTGCACTGGCACCACTGGACTTGCAGTGCAGTGTGTCCAGAGAGTGCACTGGCACCACTGGGGATGCCCTGCAGTGAGTCCAGAGAGCGCACTGGCACCACAGGTGATGCACTCCAGTGAGTCCAGAGAGCGCACTGGCACCACTGGGGATGCACTGCCGTGAGTCCACAGAGTGCACTGGCACCACTGGGGATGCACTTCAGTGAGTCCAGAGAGTGCGCTGGCACCACTGGGGATGCACTGCAGTGAGTCCAGAGAGTGCACTGGCACCATTGGGGATGCACTGCAGTGAGTCCAGAGAGTGCACTGGCACCACTGGGGATGCAGTGCAGTGAGTCCAGAGAGTGCACTGGCACCACTGAAAATGCACTTCAGTGTGTCCAGAGAGTGCACTGGCACCACTGGGGATGCACTGCAGTGAGTCCAAAGAGTGCACTAGCGCCACTGGGGATGCAGTGCAGTGAGTCCAGAGAGTGCACTGGCACCACTGGGGATGCACTGCAGTGAGTCCAGTGAGTGCACTGGCACCACTGGTGTTGCAGTGCAGTGAGTCCAGAGAGTGGCGCTCCAGCCTCGGTTTCCGCTCCAGCCGCGTCAACCGCTCCAGCCGCGGTAGCCCCTCCAGCCGCGGCAGACGCTCTAGAAGCTTCAACCGCGTCAGCCTCTCCGGCCGCGTTAGCCCCTCCAGCCGCGGCAGCCGCTCCAGCCGCGGCAGCCGCTCCAGCCGCTCCAGCCGCGGTAGCCGCTCCAAACGCGGCAGGAGCTCCAGCAGCGGCAGCCGCTCCAGCCGCTCTAGCCGCGGCAGCCGCTCCAGCCGCTAAGGAGTGGAGCGGCTGCCACGGCTGGAGCGGTTGCCGCGGTTGGAGCGCCTGCCGCGTTTCAAGCGGCTGCCGCGGCTTCCGCGGCTGGTGCGGCTGCCGCGGTTGGAGAGTCTGCCGCGTATGCCGCGGACGGAGCGGCTGCCGCGGCTGGAGCGGCTGCCGCGGCTGCCGCGGCTGCCGAGGCTGGAGGGCTACCACGGCTGGAGCGACTGCCGCGTCTGGAGTAGTGCAGTGAGTCCAGAGAGTGCAGAGGCACCACTGGGGATGCAGTGCAGTGAGTCCAGAGAGAGCACTGGCAGCACTGGGGATGCAGTACAGTGAGTCCAGAGAGTGCACTGGCACCACTGGGGATGCAGCGCAGTGACTCTAGAGAGTGCACTGGCACCACTGGGGATGCGGTGCAGTGAGTCCAGAGAGTGCACTGGCACCACTCAGGGTGCAGTGCGGTGAGTCCAGAGAGTGCACTGGCACCACTGGGGATGCACTACAGTGAGTCCAGAGAGTGCACTGGCACCACTGGGGATGCAGTGCAGTGAGTCCAGAGAGTGCACTGGCACCACTGGGGATGCAGTGCAGTGAGTCCAGAGAGTGCACTGGCACCACTGGGGATGCAGTGCAGTGAGTCCAGAGAGTGCACTGGCACCACTGGGGATGCACTACAGTGAGTCCAGAGAGTGCACTGGCACCACTGGGGATGCAGTGAAGTGAGTCCAGAGAGTGCACTGGCACCACTGGGGATGCAGTGCAGTGAGTCCAGAGAGTGCACTGGCACCACTGGGGATGCACTGCAGTGAGTCCAGAGTGCACTAGCACCACTGGGGATGCACTGCAGTGAGTCCAGAGAGTGCACTGGCACCAACGGGAATGCACTGCAGTGAGTCCAGAGAGTGCACTGGCACCACTGGGGATGCACTTCAGTGAGTCCAGAGAGTGCACTGGCACCACTGCGGATGCAGTGACGCGAGTCCAGAGAGTGCACTGGCAGCACTGGGGATGCAGTGACGCGAGTCCAGAGAGTGCACTGGCACCACTGGGGATGCACTGCAGTCACTCCCGAGAGTGCACTGGCACCACTGGGGATGCACCGCAGTGAGTCCAGAGAGTGCACTGTCACTACTGGGGATGCAGCGCAGTGACTCTAGAGAGTGCACTGGCACCACTGCGAATGCGGTGCAGTGAGTCCAGAGAGTGCACTGGCACCACTGGGGATGCAGTTTAGTGAGTCCAGAGAGTGCACTGGCACCCCTGGGGATGCAGTGCAGTGAGTCCAGAGAGTGCAATGGCACCACTGCGGATGCACTGCAGTGAGTCCAGAGAGTGCACTGGCTCCACTGGGGATGCACTGCAGTGAGTCCAGAGAGTGCACTGGCACCACTGGGGATGCACTGCAGTGAGTCCAGAGAGTGTACCGGCCCCACTGGGGATGCACTGAAGTGAGTCCAGAGAGTGCACTGGCACCACTGAGAATGCACTTCAGTGAGTCCAGAGAGTGCACTGGCACCACTGGGGATGCACTGCAGTGAGTCCACAGAGTGCACTAGCACTACTGGGGATGCAGTGCAGTGAGTCCAGAGAGTGCACTGGCTCCACTGGGGATTCAGTACAGTGAGTCCACACAGTGCACTAGCACCACTGGGGATGCAGTGCAGTGAGTCCAGAGAGTGCACTGGCACCACTGGGGATGCAGTGCAGTGAGTCCAGAGAGTGCACTGGCACCACTGGGGATGCACTGCTGTGAGTCCAGAGAGTGCTCTTGCACCACAGGGGATGCAGTGCAGTGACTCAAGAGAGTGCACTGGCAGCACTGGGGATGCAGTGCAGTGAGTCCAGAGAGTGCACTGGCACCTCTGGAGATGCAGTGCAGTGAGTCCAGAGAGTGCAATTGCACCACTGCGGATGCACTGCAGTGAGTCCAGAGAGTGCACTGTCTCCAATGGGGATGCACTGCAGTGAGTCCAGAGAGTGCACTGGCACCACTGGGTATGCACTGCAGTGAGTCCAGAGAGTGTACTGGCACCACTGGGGATGCACTGAAGTGAGTCCTGAGAGTGCACTGGTACCACTGAGAATGCACTTCAGTGAGTCCAGAGAGTGCACTGGCACCACTGGGGATGCACTGCAGTGAGTCCAGAGTGCACTAGCACCACTGGGGATGCAGTGCAGTGAGTCCAGAGAGTGCGCTGGAACCACTGGGGATGCAGTGCAGTGAGTCCAGAGAGTGCACTGGCACCACTGGGGATGCAGTGCAGTTAGTCCAGAGAGTGCACTGGCACCACTGGGGATGCACTGCAGTAAGTCCAGTGAGTGTACTGGCACCACTGGGGATGCAGTGCAGTGAGTCCAGAGAGTGCACTGGCACCACTGGGGAAGCAGTGCAGTGAGTCCAGAGAGTGCAGTGGTACCACTAGGGATGCAGTGCAGTGAGTCCAGAGAGTGCACTGGCAGCACTGGGGATGCAGTGCAGTGAGTCCAGAGAGTGCACTGGCACCACTGGGGATGCAGTGCAGTGAGTCCAGAGAGTGCACTGGCACCACTGAGAATGCACTTCAGTGAGTCCACAGAGTGCACTGGCACCACTGGGGATGCACAGCAGTGAGTCCAGAGAGTGCACTGGCACCACTGGGGATGCACTGCAGTGAGCCTAGAGAGTGCACTGGCACTAGGGGGGTTGCACTGCAGTGAGTCCAGAGAGTGCACTGGCACCACTGGGGATGCAGTGCAGTGAGTCCAGAGAGTGCACTGGCACCACTGGGGATGCACTGCAGTGAGTCCAGAGAGTGCACTGGCACCACTGGGGATGCACTTCAGTGAGTCCAGAGAGTGCACTGGCACCACTGGGGATGCAGTGCAGTGAGTCCAGAGAGTGCACTGGCACCACTGGGGATGCACTGCAGTCACTCCCGAGAGTGCACTGGCACCACTGGGGATGCACCGCAGTGAGTCCAGAGAGTGCACTGTCACTACTGGGGATGCAGCGCAGTGACTCTAGAGAGTGCACTGGCACCACTGGGGATGCAGTTTAGTGAGTCCAGAGAGTGCACTGGCACCCCTGGGGATGCAGTGCAGTGAGTCCAGAGAGTGCAATGGCACCACTGCGGATGCACTGCAGTGAGTCCAGAGAGTGCACTGGCTCCACTGGGGATGCACTGCAGTGAGTCCAGAGAGTGCACTGGCACCACTGGGGATGCACTGCAGTGAGTCCAGAGAGTGTACCGGCCCCACTGGGGATGCACTGAAGTGAGTCCAGAGAGTGCACTGGCACCACTGAGAATGCACTTCAGTGAGTCCAGAGAGTGCACTGGCACCACTGGGGATGCACTGCAGTGAGTCCACAGAGTGCACTAGCACTACTGGGGATGCAGTGCAGTGAGTCCAGAGAGTGCACTGGCTCCACTGGGGATTCAGTACAGTGAGTCCACACAGTGCACTAGCACCACTGGGGATGCAGTGCAGTGAGTCCAGAGAGTGCACTGGCACCACTGGGGATGCAGTGCAGTGAGTCCAGAGAGTGCACTGGCACCACTGGGGATGCACTGCTGTGAGTCCAGAGAGTGCTCTTGCACCACAGGGGATGCAGTGCAGTGACTCAAGAGAGTGCACTGGCAGCACTGGGGATGCACTGCAGTGAGTCCAGAGAGTGCACTGGCACCACTGGGGATGCAGTGCAGTGAGTCCAGAGAGTGCAATGGCACCACTGCGGATGCACTGCAGTGAGTCCAGAGAGTGCACTGGCTCCACTGTGGATGCACTGCAGTGAGTCCAGAGAGTGCACTGGCACCACTGGGGATGCACTGCAGTGAGTCCAGAGAGTGTACTGGCACCACTGGGGATGCACTGAAGTGAGTCCAGAGAGTGCACTGGCACCACTGAGAATGCACTTCAGTGAGTCCAGAGAGTGCACTGGCACCACTGGGGATGCACTGCAGTGAGTCCACAGAGTGCACTAGCACTACTGGGGATGCAGTGCAGTGAGTCAAGAGAGTGCGCTGGAACCACTGGGGATGCAGTGCAGTGAGTCCAGAGAGTGCACTGGCACCACTGGGGATGCAGTGCAGTGACTCCAGAGAGTGCACTGGCACCACTGGCGATGCACTGCAGTGAGTCCAGTGAGTGCACTGGCACCACTGGGGATGCAGTGCAGTAAGTCCAGAGAGTGCACTGGCACCACAGGGGAAGCAGTGCAGTGAGTCCAGAGAGTGCACTGGCACCACTGGGGATGCAGTGCAGTGAGTCCAGAGAGTGCACTAGCACCACTGGGGATGCAGTGCAGTGAGTCCAGAGAGTGCACTGGCACCACTGGGGATGCAATTCAGTGAGTCCAGAGAGCGCACTGGCACCAGTGGGGATGCAGTGCAGTGAGTCCAGAGAGTGCACTGGCACCACTGAGAATGCAGAGCTGTGACTCCAGAGAGCGCACAGGCACCACTGGGGATGCAGTGCAGTGAGTCCAGAGAGTGCACTGGCACCACTGGGGATGCACTGCAGTGAGCCCAGAGAGTGCACTGGCACCAGTGGGGATGCACTGCAATCAGTCCAGTGAGTGCACTGGCACCACTGGGGAAGCAGTGCAGTGAGTCCAGAGAGTGCAGTGGCACCACTGGGGATGCACTGCAGTGAGTCCAGAGAGTGCACTGGCACCACTGGGGATGCAGTGCAGTGAGTCCAGTGAGTGTACTGGCACCACTGGGGATGCACTGCAGTGAGTCCAGAGAGTGCAGTGGCACCACTGGGGATGCACTGCAGTGAGTCCAGAGAGTGCACTGGCACCACTGGGGATGCAGTGCAGTGAGTCCAGAGAGTGCACTGGCACCACTGGGGATGCAGTGCAGTGAGTCCAGAGAGTGCACTGGCACCACTGGGGATGCAGTGCAGTGAGTCCAGAGAGTGCACTGGCACCACTGGGGATGCCGTGCTGGGAGTCCAGAGAGTGCTTTGGCACCAGTGGGGATGCAGTGCAGTTACTCCAGAGACTGCACTGGCACCACCGGGGATGCAGTGCAGTGAGTCCAGAGAGTGCACTGGCACCAGTGGGGATGCAGTGCAGTGAGTCCAGAGATTGCACAGGCACCACTGGGGATGCAGTGCAGTGAGTCCAGAGAGCGCACTGGCACCACTCCGGATGCAGTGCAGTTAGTCCAGAGAGTGCACTGGCACCACTGGGGATGCACTGCAGTGAGCCCAGAGAGTGCACTGGCACCAGTGGGGATGCACTGCAGTGAGTCCAGTGAGTGCACTGGCACCACTGGGGAAGCAGTGCAGTGAGTCCAGAGAGTGCAGTGGCACCACTGGGGATGCAGTGCAGTGAGTCCAGAGAGTGCACTGGCACCACTGGGGATGCAGTGCAGTGAGTCCAGTGAGTGTACTGGCACCACTGGGGATGCACTGCAGTGAGTCCAGAGAGTGCACTGGCACCACTGAGAATGCACTTCAATGAGTCCAGAGAGTGCACTGTCACCAATGGGGATGCACTGCAGTGAGTCCAGAGAGTGCAGTGGCACCACTGGGGATGCACTGCAGTGAGTCCAGAGAGTGCTTTGGCACCAGTGGGGATGCACTGCAGTTACTCCAGAGACTGCACTGGCACCACTGGGGATGCAGTGCAGTGAGTGCAGAGAGTGCACTGGCACCAGTGGGGATGCAGTGCAGTGAGTCCAGAGAGTGCACTGGCACCACTGGGGATGCACTGCAGTGAGTCCAGAGAGTGCACTGTCACCACTGGGGATGCAGTACAGTGAGTCCACAGAGTGCACTGACACCACTGGGGATGCAGTGCAGTAAGTCCAGAGAGTGCACTAGCACCACTGGGGAAGCAGTGCAGTGAGTCCAGAGAGTGCAGTGGCACCACTGGGGATGAGGTGCAGTGAGTCCAGAGAGTGCACTGGCAGCACTGGGGATGCAGTGCAGTGAGTCCAGAGAGTGCACTGGCACCAGTGGGGATGCAGTGCAGTGAGTCCAGAGAGTGCACTGGCACCACTGAGAATGCAGTGCTGTGACTCCAGAGAGCGCACAGGCACCACTGGGGATGCAGTGCAGTGAGTCCAGAGAGTGCACTGGCACCACTGGGGATGCACTGCAGTGAGCCCAGAGAGTGCACTGGCACCAGTGGGGATGCACGGCAATCAGTCCAGTGAGTGCACTGGCACCACTGGGGAAGCAGTGCAGTGAGTCCAGAGAGTGCACTGGCACCACTGGGGATGCAGTTTAGTGAGTCCAGAGAGTGCACTGGCACCACTGGGGATGCAGTGCAGTGAGTCCAGTGAGTGTACTGGCACCACTGGGGATGCACTGCAGTGAGTCCAGAGAGTGCACTGGCATCACTGGGGATGCACTGCAGTGAGTCCAGAGAGTGCAGTGGCACCACTGGGGATGCACTGCAGTGAGTCCAGAGAGTGCACTGGCACCACTGGGGATGCAGTGCAGTGAGTCCAGAGAGTGCACTGGCACCACTGGGGATGCAGTGCAGTGAGTCCAGAGAGTGCACTGGCACCACTGGGGATGCAGTGCAGTGAGTCCAGAGAGTGCACTGGCACCACTGGGGATGCGGTGCTGGGAGTCCAGAGAGTGCTTTGCACCAGTGGGGATGCAGTGCAGTTACTCCAGAGACTGCACTGGCACCACCGGGGATGCAGTGCAGTGAGTCCAGAGAGTGCACTGGCACCACTGGGGATGCAGTGCAGTGAGTCCAGAGATTGCACAGGCACCACTGGGGATGCAGTGCAGTGAGTCCAGAGAGCGCACTGGCACCACTGGGGATGCACTGCAGTGAGTCCAGAGAGTGCACTGGCACCACTGGGGATGCACTGCAGTGAGCCCAGAGAGTGCACTGGCACCAGTGGGGATGCACTGCAGTGAGTCCAGTGAGTGCACTGGCACCACTGGGGAAGCAGTGCAGTGAGTCCAGAGAGTGCAGTGGCACCAGTGGGGATGCAGTTTAGTGAGTCCAGAGAGTGCACTGGCACCACTGGGGATGCAGTGCAGTGAGTCCAGTGAGTGTACTGGCACCACTGGGGATGCACTGCAGTGAGTCCAGAGAGTGCACTGGCACCACTGAGAATGCACTTCAATGAGTCCAGAGAGTGCACTGTCACCAATGGGGATGCACTGCAGTGAGTCCAGAGAGTGCAGTGGCACCACTGGGGATGCACTGCAGTGAGTCCAGAGAGTGCTTTGGCACCAGTGGGGATGCACTGCAGTTACTCCAGAGACTGCACTGGCACCACTGGGGATGCAGTGCAGTGAGTGCAGAGAGTGCACTGGCACCAGTGGGGATGCAGTGCAGTGAGTCCAGAGAGTGCACTGGCACCACTGGGGATGCACTGCAGTGAGTCCAGAGAGTGCACTGTCACCACTGGGGATGCAGTACAGTGAGTCCACAGAGTGCACTGGCACCACTGGGGATGCAGTGCAGTGAGTCCAGAGAGTGCACTGGCACCACTGGGGATGCACTACAGTGAATCCAGTGAGTGCACTGGCACCACTGGGGATGCAGTGCAGTGAGTCCAGAGAGTGCACTGGCACCAGTGGGGATGCAGTGCAGTGAGTCCAGAGAGTGCACTGGCACCACTGGGGATGCACTGCAGTGAGTTCAGAGAGTGCACTGTCACTACTGGGGATGCAGTGCAGTGAGTCCAGAGAGTGCACTGGCACCACTGGGGATGCAGTGCAGTGAGTCCTGAGAGTGCACTGGCACCACTGGGGATGCACTGCAGTGAGTCCAGAGATTGCACTGGCACCACTGGGGATGC